>NC_142264.1:597500-612500 GCF_052056855.1 Sturnus vulgaris
CTCAGTGCAGGGGAAGCTGCTGCCCTGGCGTGGGGTGAGCGTGGCCACCGGCCCCCCACACTGGCCACCACATCCCAGAGCTCTGTGCTGGGCGAGCCTGGAGCTCCCTGCAACCCAGGACAGCTCTTCCCTCTGGAAGAGCAGCCTGTACAACAACATTTCCATATCAGATCACCCTGTGGATCACTCCATCATGAGGTGCCATCACCAAACACGCATTTTGAGCCTGTACTTCTTGTCTCCTTCCAAAGGGAATTGTTGGCAGTTCCCAATTATGTGGTTTATTACTGTCAAAGAAGGAACCTTTTTCTTACTTTCTTTTAGTTCAAGTCTTCTTTTCCCCATGGCTTTCTATCCTCTTTAAAAGTTGTCCACAACTAAGTCACAGCAAAACTTGACTGTAAATAGTGTTTGTGCTTGTGGCAACCTTTGCCCCTGGAGCCCAAAAGAGCAACACCCCCTCAACACTCCCTGATTAATGCAGTGCTCAGACTTGCAAAATGTCATCTGCACACCAGTGAGACCTGTAGCAGAACATGTCACAGAGTAACTCCAAATTAAAGTTCCATCCTTAGATTTCTGTTTATAACATCAACTCCATTTCAAGCCATCCAGAGATTAAATTCCAGTTAGAGCGTGCTAAAATATTTTTCTATTTTGTTATCTTGACAATAAATTTAACAGTTCTACAAAACCAGACTTGGACCTCTGCCCCATTTTATGTTCTTTACAGTGAATAAGAAAAAGCTTAAAGTAACTACAGAAACAAAGAAGGTGCCAGAAGCCAGAGCCAGGCAGCCGTAACCACAGTGGGAATTACACAGGCCCCACTCTAGGGCTGTGGGAGCTTGGCTGTGGAGCTGCTGGGACCACCCAGGGCAGTGCTCAGCCCTCGTGGTCCAAGCTGGACATCCTTGGGCTCAGGACAACTCCCTGTGCCACGACTGGGGCTGCTAAGGAGCTGCATCCTCCTCACCCCGACCAAGCTCACTCCATGACACACAGCCCTCCGTGACACACAGCCCTCCAGGGTGCAGCAGCCAGGTACATACCAGAATTTGGGGTGGTGGGGGAGTTGGTCTGGTTGTTCTGGACAGCTGCAGCTACGGCGTGCGCTGCAGTCACGGCCGTCTTTGCCGCGTAGAGATTGGCTTCCTCCTGGAACTTCCCAATGTTCTTCTTGTACCTGATTCTCTTATTGCCAAACCAGTTGGACACCTGCAGTGGAGAGAGGTGGGAAGGGTGAAGGACACGAAGTGCTTGGCTGGGCAAAGCAGGATCCCTTTGAGATGTCATTTTGAGATGCCAGAAACACAACCTGTACCTGCTCCAGGTAACTGAGCACTAACCCGGATCAGTTAAACAGCACTGGGGAGCTCAGCAGGACCTGGCTCTGCTGCTCTCTTGGCAAACTGACGCACAACAAGTGACTGATGACTGCACATATCCCAGAGCTTGCTGTACCACAGCACTGTCCCCCACCACCATGGGCCATTTGTCAACAGAACTGGTGCAAGACCCAGAAGGATGCTCGGGGGGACCAAGGTCCGGTTGACTGAGGGCGAGCGGGCAGTGAGAGCAATTGTTCTTTATTTTTGGGCTGGAACAACCTTGGCAGCCCACTCACAGAATCGTGTTTGGTTGAGTGAAAATGAAAGGAATCATATAAATCAATAATGGCTGAAAAGTCCCTTTGTCATGGCCCTTTGAAGATGCTGTACTGAAGCCAAGGTGGCTCCCAGGGCACCGGCTATTAACCCACCCAGGGGTCACGCCTGGAGCCGCTCAGGGAACTTTGTACAATCTTGCTTAGGGGCTTTGTTTAACTTCAGCTGCTGTAACAGAGCTCCTAAATAACAAACCCAGTTTGGAACATGGACAATGGCCAACACAGCAGAGACAATAAAAGAACTGCTCCAGCAGTAAAGGGGAAGGGACCAGTGACAGCCCAGTGGTTATCAGGCAGTCACAGGGTGTGGCAGGGGTCCTGTCGCAGCACCCAGTTCAGGATCCTGCTGAGGAGTCAGATCCTGCTCTATTTGAGGCAGCACAGCTTTTGTTTAACCACAATTAATGGAAAACCTCTGGCCTTTATCAGTAATATGGAAGGCACCTTATACATCCTGCTCCCCTGATAATACTCCACCATGTTCTATATATTGCACTTAATATCACCTTGTCAGTCAGAGAAGCAATAATACATTAATGAAACCCAGCAAATAATTATTGTGTACAATCAGATTATGCTTTATTAACAGTATCATAATTGAGGAATCTCTGCACATCAACCATATTGTCCACGGATGTGCACGAGACCCCTCTGTTTATGCACGCCCCTGGACCAATCAAACAACAGCCATCACTAATAAAGGTTTATTTAATTCTCACAGTAAAATTTTAATATCACCAGCAGCCTGGGGAAGCCTCAACGAGTGGATTTGCTTGACATCAGATCGTTTCCATTCTGCTAGTCCCAATACTTCTTAATCTTTAATATCAAGGCAATTAAAATTAATGGCCACTCATCCAGAGCCACTGTGGGCAGTGTTTCCTTGACATCAATTGTTTGATGGGATTACCTAGAGGTTAAACTAACAAGCAAGGTTTAATTGGAAGCAATGAGAGGAGCAGTGCTCGTACGTTATGTTTAACCCGCACACCACATCTAAATGAGGATCCAGAAATGTTAAACTCCTTCCTCAGACCGAGGGGCAGTGCCAGGGCTGCCAGAGGAGCCACAGCAGCCCGGGGGTGCCACAGCCACTGCCCGTGTCCCCTGTGCCCAAGGACTCCTTGTGCTCCTGTGACACAGCAGTGCAGGGCAGAGCGTGGCCCAGCGAGGGAATGTGGGAACACCCAGAGACACCTGGGGACACCCAGAGACACCCAGAGACACCTGGGGACACCTGGGGACACCCGGGGACACCCGGGGACACCTGGGGACACCCGGGGACACCCAGAGACACCTGGGGACACCCAGAGACACCTGGGGACACCCAGAGACACCCAGAGACACCTGGGGACACCCAGAGACACCCAGAGACACCTGGGGACACCTGGGGACACCCGGGGACACCCAGAGACACCTGGGGACACCTGGGGACACCCGGGGGCTGCGGCCACAGCTGGACCTGGCCAGGACAGGGCCAGGGCACTGCTCCAGCAGGCTGTGCCAGGCAGCATTGAGGATCCCTGCTCACTGGGAGCACAGCTCACCTGGCTTGTGCTGCTGGCACTGCCATGGTCCCAGGGAAGATCAGGGTGCAGGGCTGGGCTCCCCTGTCAGCACCAGGACCTGGCTCCTCACCCAGCCCCGGGCTCACCCTAAACATGGAAGTTGTCTCCATCGTGAGCTGCCTCACAACACATTTTTCATTAAAACAAACTATCTCTTCACATAAAAAAAAACAATGAGCATCTTTCTCCTCCTGATCATTGAAGGCCAATTAATTAATTGGGCTTAATTGTATATTACATTTCAAACAATACTGTTGCACTTATTTATCATGTTAATTGCAATGTTAAATAAAAAGACAATAAATTATTACTTAAATCATCAAGATGCCTAATGTGGGATTTGGGATGGGGCAGGCCTGCCCTGTGTCTCCAGAGTGGGTGATTTCCTGGGATAAATCAGTGCTCACTCGGCAAAGACACAGCTGATGCAAGAGCATTGCTGCTGGAATTAGGGAGCTACAGATTCATGGATGGTGGAAATCTTTCCACTGTGTTTCCATGTTTGTAGCACAGTCTGTGTTCCACACCTAAAACATGGTACAAACCTAAAAATGTTAAAAATCAATGTTGCACAGTTACAGTCTATGATGTAAACCCAAGAATTTTACCTCCAGAACTATTTAATTATGCTGCAGCTTTTTTCCTTGTTTCCCACATGAGGAGCAGGGGTAAGATCCCCTCCATGCACAGTTTCTCTCTGTCCACCTGCTCACAGAAACACTCAGGAGCAGCAGGGGCCAGAGGGGTGCTGGAAACCAGCTCCTGCATCCTTTCTTTAAAACAATGTTAAATATATTCCCTTGTCAACCACATCCTTCTTTTGTTTGAGGCAGTGAAAAATGTTATTGCTGTACTCCACTGCCCCGCTCTCAGCTCTGGCTGTGCCCTCTCTCCAGCCCCTGTGATGGACTGATGGTCGTTTGTGACACCCTGAAAGAGGCTCATCTGCAAAAGTATAAAACATCAGCCTTGCAGCCATGCTAGGGGAGAACAGACAATACAGTTTATCTCCCTCCAATGTGCACTGATGGGGCAGCTCTAAATTACAGCTGACAATGTTCTCTGCTAAGGACATTTTTTTCCCCAGAATTACCTTTTCCGCACTCTTAAAAATGAAATTGTGTGAGGTGTTCATCTTAATAAATAGTTTGTCTTTATGCTTTTCTTGAAAAACCTTCTCTACATATTATTTTAAACACCGATATCAAAACTGAAACCATCGATCTCCCACCTGCAATGAAACGATTCTGGGAGACAATTTTCTTTGCAGCTCAGTAAAGTGCCATGGCAGCAGGATTTCCAGTCAGCAGCTTAATCTGGGGGGAGGATGACCCAAAACACTCACTAATTAAGTGTTTGAGGGAGAAAATGTTCTGCCATGAATCTGCCCCCAGCATGTACAAGGCACTGACAGTACAAGAGAGAAACACTTGGGATCATCGTTAGAAGAGGCTACAGAGGAGCCTGGCTCAGCCAGGGAAAGGACAAAGCCTCTTCATCAAAGATGAGCCAGAGTTTGGAAAGCCATCCCTTAATGTTATTTATTCCTTTTTCCAGCTCTGTGGCCCTCCAGGGTATTTGCAGCACAGGAGGTAAATGGGGCATGGTGACAGGCACGGCAAGGTCCAAGGGACACTTGGTCAAGGCTGAAAATACACTCACTTCGAGATCTTCCCTGAAAGCCCTGAGAGAGCTGCAGCTCAGTCACCTCCTCGGGTGCCACTGCTTGTCCCCTGCCATGCTGCTCCTGCCAGGGTGTCAATGACTGCTCAATTCACTCCGAGTTCTGGATTGCATCCTCCGAGTTCTGCAGTCACTCACCAGAGCAGAGTGTGGGGGCTGCTCAGCAGGGCCTGCTCACAGCTCTTCTACTACATGGCCTCAAAAACATACATCCTTTTCAGGACAAAGAAAAACACCTCCAGCCCAGTTTGACCTGCAAAACACCAACTAACCCTGCAGTACTGCCATGCAGCCTTTGGAAATCAAAGATTAGAACATCCATGGTATTCATGCTCTCTAGCTGTGACAGCAGATCCATCAGGAACTCAAGCAACCAGCTGATCACAGGCACTCCCTCCCTCTCATACAGCTCCTCTCCCATTACATGATACATGGCCCCATTTCCAGCCTTTACCATATCAACCCGAGTTTTCCCAAGTCATTTATAACATCTTGCCAAAGCAAAGCTCCAGCCATGGCCAAGGGCCCGTCCCTGGTGCCAGGCTGGGTGGGCAGCACTGCCCTTGGAGCAGGCTGGCAATGTCACCCAGCAAGGCTGAGGTTGCTGGATGCAGTGCTATGGAGGGCACACTGCAGCTACTCCCATCGCTCACTCAGACTTCCTAATGGATTCAAGAAACAACTAATTCATGTCTGTATCAAATATTAAAAAGACAAACCTATATTCCTGTCACAGGCTCTCTGCCACTGCTGGGTTGTTGGACCATCTGCCTACCTTTTATTTCATTCGAGGGCATATACATTAAATCTTATCAAACAACCAATTAAGAGAGAAATCAGATCTATTAGCACTAGAAGCAATCAGTTATGGCTTCTCAAATGTTCCATCTCATTTCCTACAGTCACTTCAGCCTTATCTTGATCTGTCTTTTTATCTGTCCACACCAAGGGATCACTGAGCCCCTCCCTGCCAGGCAGGGCTCACCACTGGGTGCAGAGGGAACAGCTCCTCAGCAGGTCTGCTGGCCTTTTTCCCACGTCATCTCCCACAGTTACATTAACCAAAACTGAAGAACTTTTGGTGTTGATACCATGGCCTCTCCTAACTCTACAGCAGGCTGCCTTGGATCACATGGAAGATTTCTGGACACCCTTGCTGAAGGAATTGCCACAAACCATCTCGTGCCAAGGACTGAGACCAGCAGCAAGATTAAGGCTGCAGACCACAGTGCCCTGGCACTCGTGTGCTCTCAGGCTGCTGGGCTGCTCCCAGGCATCCACAGCAGCTGCAGGGATGCCCGAGGGCACGGGGAGCAGCCCAGCAGCCACCAGTGTGATTCTAAGAGCGAGGGAGGAGCAATGTCAGAGGGAACTGTGTGCTGAATGTCCCTCAAAAACTTCCTGCCCATTACCACAGCTATTTGTAGATGGACTGGGAGAAACTGCCTCCATCCCCATCCTGTACCTGCCCCTGGCACCGAGCACAGGCACTTCCAGTTGGAGTGCCAAGGAGCAGGCAAGGAGACAGCAAGGCACACACACGTGTCCTGGGGCAGCTCTGCCAGGGCTGCCAACGTGGGTGCAGCCAAAGCCAAGTAATTCCAAATTTGGAGGAGCTGGGCAGCCTTTCATCTGAAAGTCTTCAATAAAGTGCCTGAATTTTTCATGCATTCAATGGAGGCCTATAAAGTAAATCTCAACTCAGGTCTTAATTATAAAGCTAAAGGTTGAGTTGCTAATAATGCCAATACTGCAGCCTGCAATCATTAATAGTTAACACATGCGCCCCAGGCACCGTTCCTCTCAAGGAGCTGAAATATTGATAAGGGAGCTGAGGGAGCAGGGAGGAGCCAGCACACCAGCCCTGGCCACAGGAGCAGGGTGGCTGCAGAACTTGGAAACTGCAGGGCACTTCCCTGCCACACAAGTTCAAGCTCTTCCCCAAGCTGTACAAGGCAGATTTGTGTGAGAATAACTGGGCTTTCTAGCAAACATACAGGCCACGTGGAATGCCCAGTGGTGGTTTGCTTTTTGAGCTGCCTGGTGAAGGAAAACTCGATGGTGTCATCAGCCTGAGCACGGCTGCCAGACACCAGTCTGAGCTGAACTGTGAGTTCACTGAGGTGCTTTGGCCCACACAGAAAGCAGCTGCAGCCAGTGACAGCACAGTCCTGACTGGGGAGGTGCTGGTTTCTTGCAGTAACTTCACAGTAACAGCTGTTATGTGTGGTAAAAGGAGCAAATCTGCCTAATGCAGTTTTGCCACAGAGAAGCCACTTGTGTCACTTCAGCATAGCTAGAGGCTGAATTTCTGATTGGCTTAGAAAAACAACTTCGAGCAATCAAAGAAATTTGGATCTATAAAGATAGATCCTAAATTTGTCGATAAACCATCCTTTCCCCAAAATCCTGCTCGGTTGCAATGAATTCAGAGCAGAGCAAGGCTCAGCCAGGAGCCTCACTGCTGTGCAGAGAGAAGGCTGATGTGAAGTGGGGTGCAGACCTTGCTGCTTTTTATTCTTATCTTCTTCTCTGTGCACAGCACCTTCATACCCCAGCACAGCCCCAGCCACCAGAGGCAGGCAGCCTTTCCTGCAGAGCTCAGCCACGTCCCATCACCCTGCAAACCTCCTCATGGTGAGCACACAGATCCGAAGGGGTGACAGAGGAGCTTTGGGCAGGCCCAGTTCTGCACCACCTGCCTCCACTGGAACCACCTGGCAGAGCCAGGAGGGAGATGCAGCATTGCAAGGGGAGCCAGGAGATTGGCACACTGTGGGTGCAGGGGGTGCTCCCTGCTGCTTACCTGTGATACTGTGATGCTGCATTTCTTTGCCAGCTCTTCTTTGGCTTCTTCACTGGGGTAGGGGTTACTGAGGTGGGAGTAAAAATACTCGTTCAAGATTTCCGTGGCTTGTTTACTGAAGTTACGCCTTTTCCGTCTGAAAGGAGAAAAGGAAAACATCACTGTTCCTCCAGATGCCAGCAGGTCCCTGGCAGGGTTGGATGGGGAGCAGCAGCCTACATTTCACAGCCTGTGCTGCAGCACAGAACAACACAGCAGAGCTGTCCTGGCACCCTGACCCCTTTGAACACCCCGGCACCACGGGAGGGAGCAGCAGGCAGCAACAACAACCCAGCCCACGGGGCTCTGGACTCTGCCTCGGGCTTCACATCCCCAGATTCCCCACGGGGTTCATCCCATGGGAGCACAGGCACGTTCACGTGCTGTGGCAGAAAAGGGGAGGCAGGTGCTGAGCCAGCAGCCTCCCCCATGGCTCCTCCACATCCAGGTACAGAGCCCAGCCCAAAGCTCCTGGACATGGAGCCCCTCTGTGCTGGCAGCAGCCTGGCAGACCCCCTTCCTCTCCCTGCCCTCCTTCCCTTCAGCACAGGTCAGCTGGGCCCTGCACAGCCCCCCGGGGTGAGGATGGTACCAGGGCATGGGGCAGAGCTGCCGTGTCCTCACACGGCCCTCCCTGAGCTAATTGGCTTCAACTGCAAGTGGATTTCAGGGCTTTGTGAGCCAGACCCATCTGTGCCACCCTCCTGCTGCACGGGGCCCAGGCTCTGCAGGGACAGTCCCCAGGGTCCCACGTGTGTCACCTTGGAGCACAGAGCCCTGCAGGGACAGACTGAAGGTCCCACGTGTGTCACCTTGGAGCACAGAGCCCTGCAGGGACAGTCCCCAGGGTCCCACGTGTGTCACCTTGGAGCACGGAGCCCTGCAGGGAGCACCTGCATGGCCACCAGGAGCCACCAGCGCTGGCCGTGGCAGCGGTGCCTGCACAGCTGCAGCGCCATCCCTCCGTGCCAGCGGCTCCTGTCCTTGTGCAGATCCCTGGGAAGGCTCCAGTGAAACATTTCCTTGGAGCTGCTTCCCCCAGGGCTGTTGCAATCAGCGCCGTGCCCCAGGCCAGCCGGCAGCGAGCAATCCCCAGCGCTGTGCCGAGCTCGGTGCTGCTAACTCTGCTGGATCCTGGAGCAGGCAGGCTCCCTCCCAGGAGCTCTGTTTATCTCATTACTATGCTTCCGCTCATTTTGCCTTATTTACCTTCCTCCTTTTTAAAGAAATCACTTTAAAATGTACATCTGCAGGCTCTACCTTTGCGTTCCTGGAGCTCTCCATAGACATCTCCTCCAACTGCCTGCAATTACCCTGATTTCCCACACCTGCCAGTGACCTCCTTGTTAATAACATTATTTTGGTCTTGTTTAGCTCCTCGCAGCTTTCAGGTGTGAAGTCTGAGCTGCTGGAGGAGGGAGGCTCCATGTGGCGCCTGCTGCTCCTCCCTGTTCCACTCGGCTCCGCTCCTGCTCTGCAGACAGGAGCCCTACAAAGGGATGGGGCTGGGGATCACTATCCCACCCCATCAGGCTTCAAAACAATTGTGACTGTGCCTAACCCCCCTCCTAACCCCTGTCTGCCTCCTGGCAGCTCGTGGAGCAAGCAGCCTGCTCGGGGGCTGTGGGTGCTGGGGACAGGCACTGAGCTCCAGCACTGGGGCAGATGTCCAAGGAGGGAAAACAAGCCCAGTCTTTGCACTGCAATTTCTACAAAAGACCTTGCTGCTTCTGAAGGCATACTGTGCACGGGGCCCCTTCCACAGCAGCTGTGGATGAAGGCCTTTGCTGGGACAGAGCAGCCTCTCCCACCCATCCCTGCTGACATGGGACACCACTCCCAGCATGGCCAGGCTCTCCTGGGCTGCCCAGAAATTACTGCTTCCCCCCCAAAAGAGACAGGGGCACTTGCCTCTGCCTTACCTGGCATCGAGGAATCTTGATCTTAAAATCATTACTGCTTCACAAGTGCTTTGTTTGAGCTGCATCTGGATGGAGCTGAATTTTCGATGAATGATGCCCACCATCCTCTCAATCTCCTTGGGAGAAATGGGACGTGTCCGGCTCTGTTCTCTGAGGAGGTTCATTACATGAGTGGTAAATTCATTACATGCCTGTGGAGGAAGAAGAGGCCCAGACGTGGGTTTGTGCTGTCCCACAAAGACACAAGCTCTGACCTGGCTGTTGGGGGAAGGCAGCACTGGGGGCTGGGGGACCCTCACATGGCCCTGTCCCCTCCAGGCTGGCCCAGGCACTGAGGGGAGGCACAGGGAGCCCTCAATCACCACTCCACTCGATTACTGTCACACACTGTCACATGCTGATATAAACTTCAGACTGAGCCATCACCAGGAACTCCCTGGTCTGAGCTTCCACACATCCTGCCTTCCCTTTGCAGGCTGGAACCTGCCAAAAACTCTGCCAGCTCCCCTCTTCCCTCTAAAGTCAGGCTGCAAAATATGCATGTAATATGTCTGACAACCACATTTTCAAGGATTCTCCAACATTTCAAAGGATTATGTGAGGGAAGGAGTTAAAAGTGCAAAGTTTACGCATCTAAAAACTCATAATTTCCTATAACATTTGCTGAACGTCTCACAACTTATTAAGTGAAGCCATCTATGAATGCAAATGCTGATTAGCAATTTGGCAATAGCCCAACATTCGCAGAATTCACATAGCTTTTCTTTAAACCAGTAGTTCATACATGATTAATTAGAACATCTCATTTATGTAGTGTGCACTTTAGCTCATTACTCTAAGTAAAATTCGTTAAGTATTTACATTTAGATAATTAAAATCTGGGTACACCCTTAAGAAAGATGCATACACTTCAGGCAAAGTGATTTTTTTTCTTTACACTACTGAAAGTAAATTACAGGCTAATTTACATCCTTGCAGCACCCGTTGGAGGCAGCTCAGTGAGCCCTGTGCAGAGCCCTTGGCTTGGCACCACCGAGGGCACAGCTCAGCCCAGCACCTGCCAGCCCAGCCCTGCCAAGACTCTCTGAGCTCCAGGTGAAGGAGCTGGACGTGTCTCACCCTCACTTCCCACCAGCACATTCTTTCTTTCATCAAGAGACAACCTGAGCATGCAGAAGTTCAGCCCTCAGACCAACAGCAGGAGCATCAGCTTTGGCTCACCCAGGAAATGTTGCACAGAAGGGAAGGGGACACAGGCACCAAAATGCAGCAGCTCTGAATGTTCCAAAGTACAGCTGAACCCAAGAATTTGGCACTGGATGGATGTTCCAGGCACAGTTTACCACAAACCCCCTTCTTTTCAGATCCAGGGAATTCAATTTTAAAGTACAATAAAATTGGCAACTGTTGCATTAGAAATATTTTCAGGTATGTCTTTTCTATAAGAGATTTAGTATCAAAAACTGGATATTGAAAAACAAAAATTAGTTTCTTGCTTTCAAGAAGCAAAAACATTTCCCTGACTACTTAGCTTGCCTGATGAGACTTGGTTTGGCTACAACTGTTTGGAGAGCCTGCGTTTAATTCATCTCCACCAGCACCTCCCCTCTGCAGAGCTGCCTCACACAGCACAGTGGGAGGAAGCTCAGAAGACTCTGATGCTTTGTCTTGTTTCTCTTGTTTATTTATAGCGTCCAAGCTACTTGATCCCTTTTCCAGGACTATTTTTCAGGCCTCTGCTTGGTGCCCGAGACATTATTAATAATGTCAGGTTATAAGTGATGGCCTTGTTAACCTGCTCAGAAACCTTGTAGGAGCAGGGATGCTCCTGCTGCCTCAGTGCTTCATCACGACTGCACGGGAAAAAGAGAGGAAATGGCCCAAAACAATGTTGAGGGACAGGGTGGCAGCCAGTGCTCTGTGAGGCTGGTGGTGGCTTCTGAGCTGCCACACTTCAGCCCAATTCGGGGTGAATTCAGGAGACATCCGTGAACTTGGGAAGTGGGTTCCCAGCTGCTCCGGGAGGCCTGGGACCCTTACAGTACTTTTGCCTACAGCAAAAAATGTATTTCAGTGTAATTACAGCAGATAGCTTTCAATATGTCATCTCTGCTATAGGAGCTGTAAATTATGGAAGGCGCTGCCTGTGCGTGGCCATTTCTCCCGGCGCCCGGCGAGGGAGCGCTGGGTGATGGCGTGACACACTTTCCATTTCTCTTTCCCTCTTTTTTTTTTTTTTTTTTTCCTGAGTGCATTCCCCTGACTGGCAACAAATATCAGGATCAAACTCTGCCTGGAAAGCGTCTCCAGGAAGGCGCTCTGGTTCGTGCTGCCATGGGATGGCAGGAGTGCCTGGCTGGGCAGGAATGGCAGGAGCGGCTCTGGGGCGCGGGCAGGTGCCCAGCACGGGCTCCCTGCTACCTCCCACAACCTGTGGTGCCAGAGGCTGAGATGCCAAGCCCTGGCTGCCTCTCGGGCACTGCAGTGAGACAAACCAGCAGGAGACAGTTTGCTGCCAGGCTGGGGAAATCATCATATGTCTGTTGAGCAGACGTGGCTGGGTGTCAGGATCCGTGGGGAAGCGTGCATGTCTCATCCTCGGCTCTACCTCTCTCTCTCCTGCTCCAGCAGCATTTGAGCATCCTCCAAAACTTCCTGTGGTGTGGACGGATGGCTGTGACATTTCAGCTGAAACCTTTGTAAATGGAGCTACAGGGCAAAAAATGCTCCTGCTTCCCCCACGTCATTAAACTTATTAGAGTCCAAGGATGTTTGCCAGGAACCGGCTGCAAGCACCGAGCTGCCACTCTCTGGCCCAGATCTGCCTGCAGCCTGTGTCACTGTGCCTGTGTGAGACACTGCTGCTGCTGCTGCTGCTGCTGCTGCTGCTGCATGGGGCTCGTTATTCCCACAGCCACCCCCATCCCAGTGCTCTAACTGCACAGCAGGGCGAGGAGAGCTCGGGGCTCCACACAGCACTACTGGGGCCTTGGGGAGTCAGGGGAGAAGAGATTTGCACAAAGACCCTGACAGGTGTTTGCTCAGTTATTTGTTCTCCAGTTGAACAACACAGTGAAAGAGACAGCACAGACAAGGCAGTGCCACTGGCACCTGAGACACACGGTGCTGCTGGCACCTGGGACACACGGTGCTGCTGGCACCTGGCAGCACATTCTCAGTGCCACTGGCATGGCAACGTGTTGGGTCACCAGGTCCCAGTGGTGAACACAAACCTACAGGTCTCTGCAGCATGCTCTTCACTCCAAACAAAGACACTGTGCTGGCATCTGCCTGAAGCAGGATTTCTCTAGTTCCTGTCCCAAAGCCTGGGCCAGGTGCTCTGCTGGTGCCTCACTGCCCACTCTCTTCCAGCCTGCTCCAGCTCACCTGCCATGGCCAAGTCCTGTGCTAGAGTCTCCTGCCACCTGCTCCAGGAGCTTGTGGGCTGAGATGGCCAATGCAGCCCTTGTCTGCCTGTGCTCTCCAACCTGCCAGTCCCAGCTGTGTGAGACCTCATCAGGGCAGAGGGTGGCACAGAGCAACAGACAGAGTGATCTCTCCTCCTCTCTGCCTCTGTGGGCTGAGCAAAGGGGAGAAACATGGGCTTGGGTGTTGCTCTTGTGCAGTTACGGACAACAGAAAACACTCAGGCATGCAAGACATGCGTCCTGGCTCCAGCCAGCAGCTCCTTGGACATTCCCATCGTGGCTCTCTATGGGCAGAGGGGTGGGGAAGGGGAGGAAGGGTTGTGGTCCAGAGTGGGCAGTGGTGGGCACTGGCAAGCAGAGGAGAGCAGTGTCAGGTACACGAACAACTGAGAGGCTGATGTCTGACCTGTTCATATTTCTCCAGCTCTGTGTGATAGATTTGTCTGATCTGGGTCAATTTGGCTCTGTAATCTGAGTGTTCAATAGAGTTATCTGAAGACCCTCCAGAGGCTGCTGCGGCTGCAGCTGCTGCCGCCGATCCCCCACCTTTCTCCGGACCTGAGACTCCTTCTGCCAGAAGCATATTGTCTAGTCTCATTAGCTGAGGATCGGGAGGGTCTTCCTCCTGGGCTCCTCGGATGCTCAAACCTTGGGCACAAAAGAGAGAACAAGAGAAAACACAGTCAGTACTTTCTGCATCTGCCCGGCCGCTGCCCGCCTGCAGGAACCTGTGTCGGCTGTGCCAGCTGTGCCAGCAACACACAGCTGGGACCAGGCACGGACCTGGGCACCAGCAATGTGCTTTTTTGGAGACAGCACAGGATTCCACACCGTCTGTCCCAAGGAGGACACGCAGTGGGAGATGACCCCCCCCATTGACCAACCTTCCAACTCAAGAAAGCACAAGGCATTAATTTTGCTCTAAAATACACATTTTAAACCTGTCACCTTCATCTAAAACCATACTTCTATATAATTTCATGGGAATAATAAAAACGTCTCATAATCTCTTTAAATGATTCCTGTTGCCTGTTCAGAGGTGCAGAGGCACAGGCTGATGGTATCACACATTGTCCTGGCGTGTCCCTGAGCTGGCACACACGTGTTGGGGACAGCCCTGGCACGGCTCAGGCACCCATGCTGCAGCCAGGGAAGGTGATGCTACACCTGGGAGTCCCTGCAGCAGCAGGGGTGGTGGTGCCTGGTCAAGGGAGAGCTGCACCCACCCCTCATTCCCTCGTCTGCCAGGCCCCATTGCCTTGGCACAGCTCCTGGCCCGCAGTGCTGTAACACGGGGGTGATTTCCTTGGTGACTTGTTCCCCTGTTTGTCACACTCCTCCTCTGCTCTGCTGTCAGCATGTTCAATAACATCCTGGTTTTAATCCACTCAAGCTCTCCTTTCCTTCTCATCAATGAGAATGAGAAATACTGTTGTTTTTCCTTTTAGCTTCTGGATGCTTTCTCAGTCCATGTTTACTGTGCTCTATTCCAGCTGTTTTTCCTCAGCTGCATTTCTGCTTTCACCATGGAACTCACCTCCCTCCCACTCTCCCATCACAGTCCTACTCTGCTCCTAAATGCAGATACCTAGCCAAAACCTGCAGCAAAATAATTTGGGACAATTGCAGTGATTCCTGCATCATGTACTTCCATCAACAAGCCAAAGTGAGAGGGCTTCGTCCAAAGTGACACGATCCACCCAGACTCAATATTCCCAATCCCAACCCTTGTCTGTAAGCCTGACACGGTAAGTGAGCAGCCCCCAAGGTTTAGCAGCAGGAGCTGACACTGCACTGAGGCTGCAGGAGCCAGGAGGGGCCTGAAGCACAACAGGAAGGAGCTCAGGCAGCGAGGACAATGACGAGGGCACTCAGGTGTTTCACA
>NC_142264.1:617500-675000 GCF_052056855.1 Sturnus vulgaris
CCAATAAATCACACAAATGGATATCTACACCGGGTAATAAAACTGAACGGATTCTAAAACTGATTGGTAAAGTTGCTCATAAATTGTTGTTTTTAGCAAGCTGTAAACAAAAGCTGCATAAGCACCAAGTGAGTCTTAGGAGGGACTCTGCACACAGAGATGCTCCAGCTGCTGCCTTCAGGGAGAAGGCACTGGGTTTGGGCAGTGTTTGGAATCTTTTGTTATTGCCCAGCATAAACATTCCATCTCCAGCTCTATATTCTAGCACCAACAGGAGAGGAGGGAGCAGGAATAAATGCTGCAACTTTCTGATTCCCCGTGGTGCTCTCCTCCTTGCAGGGGTTTACATGACCTGACATACCCACAGTTTGACTCCTGTGCTCTCTGTGTTTTATTTAATTGCATTTCAACAAAAGAAGGAAAGCCCATGTAAACCACACAAAGCATGCACTGGAAGCAATATTTACCTGACAGCAGCAGAAACTATGTGGGATTCCCAGCCCAGACACACAGAACAGACTGTAAATTCTTACCTTTTTTGTTTCAAAGTAACAGAGAAATGACTATTTTAGCTGCCTGTATGATGGTGAAACACACACCAGCAAGGCCCCTGCTCAGCCCTGCAGATTGGATTACCTGCACAGAGGACCTGGAACCCGCTAGGAACAGCCCTTCCCTGAGCCAGTGCTTCAGGTGGCAGAGGCAGAGATGTCAGCTTTGATTTGAGCTAACAGAAAGGAATCTTTGGATGGAAAAGCTCCAGGACCTTTGAATTAAATGAAAGACCAGAACACTCCACAGAATGTCTGCAATAACAGTCTCTACAGAAAATTATGAGGAACTACATAAATCCACCCTCTTCCTCTTCACACAGGCTCATTAAAGCAGTACTGACTCTCTGGGCAGCTATAATTCTGCTGAGTGATACCCTGGAATCACCCTGTCAATACCCAGTGGTGTGCTGCCTCTCCAACTATCTGTGCCCCTAATATTCCTCTCTTTGATGGGATTTGCTGACCTTTAATCTGATGCTAGTTTACTCTCATCACTGAAGTGCAAGTCAGAGAGCAATAAAACGGCAACCTCACTGATTCAAAAGGGAGAGCTAAAGCGCCACTAACTGTGAATCTAACCTTTCGGAATGGCTCTGCCTTAAAAGGGGAAACACGAAGTGCAAGGCAGCTAAAACAAACAATATCTAATGCTGACTGCAAGATTTATTGCAGTCCTCTTTGCATGAGTATTAGATTGGAATTCCAGGGCTGTAAACTGAGGAAGAGGAGAGGGACAGCCGTGCAGATGGAGCAGAGCACCACAAAGTCCCTTCCCCACGCCAGGCAGTGCTGGCACTGCCCGA
This sequence comes from Sturnus vulgaris, assembly GCF_052056855.1. Taxonomy (NCBI): domain Eukaryota; kingdom Metazoa; phylum Chordata; class Aves; order Passeriformes; family Sturnidae; genus Sturnus; species Sturnus vulgaris. The sequence continues at coordinate 618,858 of NC_142264.1, forward strand.
GGCACAGCGGGTGAGGGGGACACAGCAGCGAGGCTGCCCGAGCTCAGACCTGACCCCAAAAGGGCAAACAGAGCCTGGGCAGCACAGGGAGGTGATGGGTGTGAAGCCTGGCTGTGCTGCAAGGTGGATGCATGTGCAGCTGTGCATGGGCATCCTCTCCCAGGGCGCTGGAGCTGGAGTGCCCGGGAGCAGCTGCAGGCTGCCCACCCCTGCCTCACACCCCCTGCTCTGCAAAGCACCCACAGAGTCTCTGTGGCCTCAACCACGAGCCAGGGCCACGGGGCAATGGGACCCGGTGCTGCTGGAGAAGGCACAGGCTGCCCCAGGATGGCAGCAGGGCAGTGACCACAGCTCAGGGGACGAGGGGCAGCAGTTGATCCTGACTGACCCCTCTGTCTGGGTGGTGCCAAGGGGTCTGTGAGCAGGCACTGCCCAGCACGTGTCTGTTGGACAGAGGAAATCAAGTGGAAATCAAGGTTCTCCACATGATTGTGGCTCCTGCCCCACTGGGTCGGGGTGCAGGAGGGTGACCAGGCACGGATGTGGTGGCCACACTGAGCCACCACCACTGGCCCTCAGCAGGGCATCCCCAGGGACCCTGCCCAAGGCCAGCACCTGCAGAGGGCTCTGATGCCACCTTGAGAACAACCAGGACCCCCAGTGTGTCCCAGGCAGGGCAGGGTGTGCACAAAGCAAGCAAATAACAGAGACAATTCCCACACGTTGTGTACACACACATCAACACAAAACACATCGAAGTCACAGCATAAAGTAAAAGAGAAATTATTGCATAACAAATTTTTCCCTGGCTCTCTAGGGAAAATAAAGACTGACAGCTTTGGGTTTAACAGGTGTTGCTAGAAGATGAGCTACTTATTAATACTGCTAGGAAGGAAAAGGATGATAAAAACTATAATGTGATTAATTATTTATGTTTACGAGCACGATTTTTAAGAGTTACAGTCTGTCATGCAAATCGCTCGGTCTGGTTCGACTCGACAGAGCCCAGAACGTGCCCGAGGGCTGTGCTCAACACAGTGAGGGGATCACCAGGCAGGGCTGGGCACAGAGCCCGGCCCCAGGATGGCTGTGCCCAGCCTGCAGCACGGCCAGAGCGGGCACAGGCTGAAACTGGAGTTTGTCACCAGCACAGAAACTGGGAAAACTCCTGGTGTGACTGCCTCGGGCAAAGCCATGGTGGGGTGGAGCTGAGAGCCCTGGTGGTGCCAGTGCCACTCCAGCTCGGGGGCACTGCTGAACACTGCAGGGTGACCACTGGTCACTGTGGGGTGACTGCTCCCTCCAGCCTGTGCAGTGACACCAGGTCCTTCACCAGGAGCTGTGACACCACTTTGCCAAACCAGCCGTGGATTTGCATAGAGCAATTACTGTTCTAACACCCACCCGCTCTTCTGAAAAGAAAATTGGACATGAACATTTGCAGGAACTCACAAAGACAGACTTTGTCAGACCTAACAGGGCTGATAAGGGGAGAGCTTTTACAAGGGACACCAAGAGATGCATCAGTTGAGTGCGAGGCTGAATACAAAACAGTATTAGTGTAAAAAAGAACAAAGAAAAGGCCTGCTCCGCGTAAGAACTGGTAATACATTAAAAATTTAAAACCTGGCACGACAAATCTGGATACTCCCTGCAGAAGACAACTGATATTAATGAACAGGCCTGTGCATTCATTGTCTGGGATCCCAGAGGAAAAAAATAATGCTGGTTACACTGAATTTTTTAAAGAGAAATTCTTCCCTGCACAAACAGCTTCTCCGCCAAATCACCAGCCTACTCCTGGCAGCTTTAACCACCTAAAACCATTCACCTGCCCAAGCAGTGCATTCACCTGAAGGCTCCCCATTTCTTCATGGAATTCCTGGGCATAAGACTCCATCAGAGCCTGGCTGCCCCACCAGCACGGATTTACTGAGGAAGAAGTGCTCGGGCGTGGCTGGACACCCCGGCAGCCCCAGGGAAAGCAGCACCCTTAGCACAAAGAGGGGTTCGGTTCCTGGATCATTGCACCTGCCAGCACCCAGGGAGGGGGAAGGGAAGGCAACAAGGACCTCCCTGGATTGCACAGCCCTCCCCAGCTCCTGGATTTGGGCTTCTGGAGCACCCAGCTGGAAGGAATAACCAGAAAGTTGGGAAATGCCAAACATGGCACGTGCTTGTCCACTGGTGGGCACAGCACTGGCACTTACCCAGGCAGGGACACTGAGCAGAAGTGCTCAGCTCTGGTCAGCATTGTCACTCAGCTGGCATGGAATGGGAAACCTCTGTGGGAAACCTCTCAGCTGTGTGGTAAGATCTGGGCAGCCACAAAGCCCACCAGCCCCACAAAATGTGAAAAGTGGAGACACGAACCACAGGGACCAGACAGAGAGTGGAATGCATTTGGGAAGAGAGAGGAATGCATTTGGGAAGAGAGAGGAATGCATTTGGGAAGGAGGAGCTGGGCAAAGCAGCCCAGGGCCCAAGCCCAAGATGGCACAAGGGGCTCAGCCAAGCCACCCACGCTGCTCCCAGCTTGCCAAGGGCTGTCCCTGAGCTCAGCTCTCCTGTTCCTTCCCCAAACCTGCACGGCTCTCGCTGGCAGGGCTTTGGGCACACCCTTCACAGCGCAGTGCCAGTCCCGGGGATGCCCCAGGCCACCTGGCCGCCCTGCCAGCCCCGGTGTGTCACAGCCCGGGCTCATTGTCACCGCCCGGGTGCTGGCTGGGAGCGCACCTGTCCCCAGCGCGCCCGGGGACACGCTGCCATCAGCAGCCCTTCCCAGCAGGGTCACCCGTGCACACACAATTATGCCGGGGTGAGCCGTGGCAGAGGGAACGCCTCAAGTTTTAAACTGTCATTAGAATACCGTGGCCTGGTTTTAACAATGCAGCAGCGCTTCTAATGATCTTTAAGGTAATTCGCTATTCAGACCCGGAGCAAAAGATGCAAATGTACCACTGAAAGCTCCTTATTAAATACCCACAGGCTACAGTTCTGTACAATAAGTGGTCCAGGTCTTTTTAGAACATCCTAATTAGATGAACATAGATGCAGAAAAATGCAAAACCAGGTCATGCAGCAAAAATGTTGGGGGGAATAAAAAAGCTGCCAAACAACCCCCCTGCAAGCCCCTCATTAAACACCCTCCCCCACCCCGCAGCCTTTATTAAACCCTCGCATGTGACGAAGAGGAGCCAAAGGCTCCCAGCCCACCATCGCCCCCAAAACAGAGGTGCCCGATATTGTTAAAGTTAAGTTTTCAGCTTATTGCCAGGGATGTGTCTAAGTGATGATATAAATAATACTATGAATAATACATTAAGCAAAAACCCAATCTGAAATTAAATTCGCCTTGGGTTATCTCCCTTTTTCCTATATACATATGGAGTTATTATGCACTAGGGAAGAAAAAAAAAAGAGCACGTATCAAGGTAACACTTTTTCCCCCTTTGAAAGTAGCAAGAGTCGCTGCCCTTAAATAGGTGCTGCCTTGCACAGAGACATCAGGCAGAACTTCCCTTCTCCCTGCAATCAGGGGAGAAGCTGGGAGAGAGTTTCAGGGTCCTCTGGCACAGCTCCAGCCGAGCTGCTGGCCCTGCCCAGCACAGGAACCTGCAGCACCATTGCAGGTGCACCGAGATCCCTCTGACCCTCCTGCCAGCCTCCCTGCAGCCATTTACCCTCAGTGCTGAGAGCTATGCTCACATTTATCTAGCTTTATGTCTCCAGTTTAGCTCAGACCTTTACTCACTGGCTGTTTAGCATTTAGCACTGACCTTGCTGTGATTTCCCAACATTCCCAGCACAGCCAGAAGAGCAGAACAGGAATTATCCAGACTCGTGTCTGGTGAACTCCAAAACACATTGGGATACCAGACAAAGGAGGGGAGAGCCAAGCAGGAGCTGGGCAGTGAGCTGAGGTCTCTGCCCCAACTCTATCCCAAAACTGCCGTGGGATTTCAGACAAACCACTTACTCTCCTTGTGCCTCAGTTTCTTCAGAAGGTGAGACTGTGGTACTCAGGTGACACCACAAAGTCCTATGGAGTCTTGACTAAAGAGCACTAGGACTGAAGACCTAAAAAAACATATTGGTACCTATTTCCCACCAAGCCCAGTGCAGCCAGTCCTCACCCCCTGTACCAAAACCAGGCTGTGTCTCTTCCAATCACAGTGTCAAGGCAATGCATACAAACTTCTGAAGGAGCAGCTTCATCTGCAGGTCCCTGGGGTGACCCTGCATGCACTGGGGACATGCAGCCTCTGCCAACTGCTGCTGGAGCTCTCCAAACCCCATGGCACTAATGCAAATTATGGCAGATCGCAGGTTGGTTTTGTCATGTGAACATCAATCCAAAGGCTGCCAACTGGGACTGAAAAAACTCATTTCCCGAGTTCCTGAAAATTTGGGCAAGTGATTACAGAGTCTGGAACACCGAGCTCTGCCCTCCCAAACACCAGTGCCCAACCAAACCCTGCCAACCCAGCCATGCAGGCAGGGATGTTTGCATTCATTCTGTTTCCATAGGCGTTTCCTTAACACTTTGTGCACGTGTTCTGTGCCAGCACACCCCAGCTTTTCCTCCTCTCCCCAGCACTGCCCTCCAGACAGCTGGAGCTCGGGGGCAGAGGCTGTGCCCCCTGGCATGACAGCTCTGCCAGGCAATGGGCAGCGCCTTGGCTTTCCTCTTCCATCCCTCAGCTTCGCCTGCGAGCGACGCTGGGCAAGACATGGTTAACGCACTAATTACCATAATTAAGAGTTGCCAATTTAATTATAGCTGAGAATATTAATGCTGTAACATTTGTTGGAGTGCAGAAAACAAACCTTTAATGCACAGACTTTGTTCGCAAACATCTAATGGAGCCCTCCTCCACTTCGCTTGGTGCTTCAGCGCTGACACAACAGTGATAGGTTCAGATTGAAGAACTTGTCAGCAATCAGGCAGGAGGAGGCTAATTAGCTGGCAGGTTAATGAGTGTGATGGCTCTTGACAGCATTTTGTTACAGCCTCTACTGTATTTAAACAATAAATGATTATTACTTAAACACCACGGAGATAGTCTTATTAGGAGAGCTAGACCATGTATTTATTTTCATAAAAATGAAATTAATTCTGTAGTGAAAAGAATGAAATGTAAAATTTTGGCTGATTATATGTCACCTCTGAACAACCTCCAAGGTGTCTTATCAGAGGAGGAGAGCACAGGTTTGAATGGCCTTGTGCTCTCCAGGAGAAGGCATCCTGTGCCAGCTGCACAGGGTGGGAGCCCGGGTGGCGATGGGTGTGAGCCACAGCAGGGCCATTCCCAGAGCTGTCACACTGCCAGCTCCTCATGTCACCCCTGGGTGCAGGGGGTGCCAGGGCTCTGCCGTCCCCCCAGTCCTCAAGCCCACACCAGGCTCTGAATTTTTCTTCCTTTGACAACTGGGATTTGGAAACAGGTGGTGAAGTAGAGGAATGGCTCTGTGGAGAGATTAACCCATTTCTCCGTCCAGTTAAGGGGGAAAGGGGACATTTTACTGCACTCCTGTCATCCATAAACATAATGAGAGTGAGAAGGAAGGTGTCTGCATCCAAAAAATCCAAAAGCACAGAAATATGGTGCCTTTCCCACAGAAAAGGCAGGTGGGAAGGAGCCCCTGGCTACAGTCTGAACTGTATTTACAGGACAGGCAATTGCAAATATGTGTCCAGAAAAACCTTATCTGAAGAGGATTAAATTGAATCTTTGGCTGCGTAATAATAAGGGAGGGTTATTTCAATTTAATATTTACTGTTCCCTAGGAATTTGTACATAAACATGGAAGAAACAAAAGGCCTCACCTGCTGAGACTAATACCATTTTCGAAATTATTTTTGCATACATGAAAATGATTTGTGCCCCTCAGTGCTGCTGCTGAACATGGGAATAAAACCAGAAAAGGAACTGATCTGAAATCCTGCCTCATCCATAAGACCATGGGTTGCATGTTTAAGACTCAAACCACCACGGGCTCAGTGCCTGGCAGTGCATGGCCAGTGATCACCTGCACAGGTAAAGGCACACACCCCGAGGGCAGAATATTGCCAGGGGATCTCAGTGCCCACAGGACCAGCAGCTCAGTGAGCCCTGCCTCACATTCCTGGGGACAAATCCCGTTCCTGAGGAGTGACCTGGGCTCTGAGCCACATCCCAGTGCCCCACTGGCACCCAGGGGACCACACCTGCACCACGCAGAGCCCCGGGGAGCCCCCCGGGAGAGCAAAGTCAAAGCAATTCCAACCCGAACCTGCATTCCCCAGCTGTGCCAAACACGGCTCCTCCTCCCAGCCCTGCAGGTCTAAGGATCACACTGCACGGTGAAACATGGATGGCTGTGTGAATATACAGAACTCTGCAACAACACCAAACTTCCCTACAAAGCTCTTCAACACCTCAGCTCGAAACAGCTTATCCAAATTTTATTTTTTGACATTAAAATATTAATAGCATTTGATGGAGCAATTTTAACCCAATGCCATCCCGGGAAGAGCTGGCAGCTGGCAAAAATCACCAGGCTCTCTAGCTGTTTAAATGAGAATATTCTTCAGTCTGAAAAATTATTTATAGAGGGTTTTTTTACTACCCTTGTATACTGCAATGTTATTTCCTTTCCCACACACTAGCAAAGTCCATTTTCACAACTGCTATAAAGCGGCATGTTCACAGCTAGTAAAACAACTCAATAAATAGCCTCGCGAAGCTATAGCTGTCTCATATCCTTTCCTCAATAAAAACAGAGGTGAACTGCTTATTTTCAGCAGCACACTATAAGAAGACAGAAGCATTATGACTGCTCATACATTCTGACTATCATTTGCCACAAGCTATATCTGTCAGCATTAAATAAAGCTGCATTATAAATGTAAACAAAACACCCACATCTACCAAATGAGCTGTCCGCCATGGCTGCAGGCAGGAATTGAACCCGCTTATTGACTCAGCTTGCTCTTTTTATTTATTCTCCTACAAAGACATGCATTTACTTTACCCTACAAGCAGAGTGGGTTTAGGGGCGGTGACTTGTCTCCTGCACAGGCAGAAAAGGCAGGTTGGTGACAAATGCAGATCTTAATGGGAACACCATTAGGTGGGCAAACATTGAACTATTATTGAAAAACTGATTTATTTTAAAAGGTTATCCTAGACCAAAACACTACATCATAAATAATTTGCAGGATCAGTCAAGTGAATTTATACTTATGATTTTTTTTAAAAAGGTAATTCATTGCAATCAAATAATAATGCCAGTTGGAGAGGAATTACACTCAAATATCAACTGCTCAGAATTTACAGTCTGAAGAGGTTAAAAGGTGCTTGGCTCTACAGCAGCACAGAGCAGGCTGCTCCTCTGACAGAGGTTATACATCTCTCCAGACTAGAAAAAACTTCTGTCCCTGTCAGACAAAATTCACCTTTGCACAAGCCCAGAGCAGCCACCGACAGCCCAGGGGCCAGCACGGGGGACAGGCAGCCGTGCCCCCCGCGGGCACACTCCTCCCTCCAGCCCCTCCACCCCAAGGACACCCCCTGGGTTTGGGCACGGGGCATCTGCCACGGGACACTGGGACAGGGACCCGGCAGAGCCCCCCGTGCACTCGGAACTCTGTGAGCAACACGAGTGCTGTGAAAATACTGCATGTTCCCCAATTAATAATTGCAATCAATTATTTATATAGATATTCACATCTCTACAAGGAAGGGAGAATAATTATAAATAATGCATTGGCTAGGAGGGAACAGAGGCTTTTTTACTATTTGCTGTAGAAGAAAAAGATTTTGCCAGAACTGTAAACAAATCTGTGGGGCCATTCCTGGAGTGGGACTGCAAAGTGCATTGAACTCTGACCAGCCCTCGTACTAGTGGAGACATCCCTTCTATGTCGTTGAGGTAGCCTTTAAAGGAATTCCCATAGTGTTCTGCAACCTGACACTTCTCCCTCAGACCTAAGAGAAATCTGTGACTGGAGACAGCTCCTCTGTCAGGTGGTGCCGTTAGAGCTGCAAAGATAATCTTCCTTGGAAAACTCACCAGAACTCCAAAATTATCTTTGTTCCTTGTGACTGGAACTAGCTGTCGTGCAGGAGGGTGCTGAGATGCCCAGCATCCCCAGGTGCCCTGCCCAAGCACCACGGACCCTCCTTCCTCTCCCCTCCCACACTCTGGGCGTTGAGCCCCCCTGAAATGGGAGTCGTGTCCTGATGTGGTCTGGCACACACAGACCGTGACCAGAGCAGGACCACAAGCACTGCTGGTTTGGCTCCATGGAAAGCAGATTTTGAACCTGGGTCTCTCAAGGTTCACAGCTGTGATGTGATATTGCTTTTTCATGTGACATTGCCCTTCACTGTGATATTGCTCTTCTCCTTCTCTCCAGAATATGGCAGAGAAATCCAAAGGTGACATCAAAATAGGGAGAGTGAAAGCCCAAGTTAAGCAATTGGATGAAGCTAGCACAAACTCCCTCATGAATGGACAGGAACAAGTGTTCCTCTGTTACACATCATCCATTCTTCCAGAGGTAGGTATCAAATATTCCTGCTTTTCCATTTTAAGATAAGCTTGCTAACAAGGAATCATCTGGCAGCTCAGAGCAGCTGTCCATTGGGTTGCTGCATCAGTGTTTATGATGTTTACAGAGAAAAAGAAAATCGGTGTAAGGAGTAGCAGAGAGTAATTAATGTATTGTAGTGTGGAATTTCCACTTCCTACCTCCATTTCAATCAAATCAGTTTTGGCAGTGCCAGAGTAAATCAAGGGGCAGCCACCAGGGAGAGGGGATCGGCAGAGGCATTAGAGCCAGATCCAAACCCGTGCCTCACCCAAGCTCCCACTATTATTACTTGTGCAAAGCAAATATTCAGCCTCCAACCCTAAATCATTTCAATTCCTATTTCCAAGTATAATTTAATCTTTTTCAGCGACACTTGATGCTTACTTCATCACAGCATAATGACAGATTAAAAAGTTGTTGAATTAAATATTAAAGAGGACTTCAGGCAGTTCTGCATTTTTAAGGAATAACACAGATTGGAGATGAAATGAGAAGCCCAAATGCATATTTTATTCCAAAAGGAAAGAATACATATATTTTTCCTCCAGGCCACCTACTTTGTAATAAAACATAGGGCAGGTTTTTATTTAGTGGATAAAAGCATGATATAGTATTATAGGATTCGTATCACTGTAAACTGGTACTGTGCCATGGTGTCAAAGCCAATGACACCATGAGATCAAACACAGCCTTTTGTTAAATATCTACATGTATCTGTGCTGCTTGGCTGTACTGCATATAACTCCATAGAGCCATTCTCAATATTTTCATTAGACTACCTAAGCACAATTTATTGACTCTCAGATGTGAAAGTTTATCTTGTGATGACACTTCCTGCATGACATCAAAGCAGAGAATGCAAAACATAATTTAAACTATTATTGAAATATAAATCATTCCAAGGAAAATTTTGTCAGCATATGAATAAAAATAGTCACTTATTTAAACCATAGTTTAAAGTGTCTGGAAGTCTTGAAGATAAACAGAGATGACAACAAGTTTTGAACTTTAAAAGAAACCTCCACAATTCAATGACAATTGCCCCAAGCTATTGTATCGCAATATAATATTGGGAGATTAATCTTTTGTATAAAAGGATCAAGGTGCTCACCTTCAATTTTTTACATATTTATTAATATTTCTCCTCATCTTTATAGATGGTCACCTCTACATGGGTCACACATTTTGCATTCACTCTATAACAAGCATGATGTCTACATGCACAGAGAGGCAGAGGAAGGATCTGGAGAGGTTTTTGATGGCTGTGAGCATGGTGAGATCAAGGTGGCATTGGGATACTCATGAAACCCTCAGCTCCAGTTTACTCAGTGCTATGTCCAGTAAATATTTTCACATGTACACAGTTTCCCATCCCTGATTTGTGGTGTTACCCAAAGGACTCTGGCATCTCAGGGTGGCAATGGGAGACCCGCGGTGTCACCCAAACCATGGGCACGGCCACTCTGGGCAAGGCAGAGGGCAAACCAAAGTGACCCATGTCCAAACACCTCTCATGAGGAGTGATCCCACTACACAACTAAAGCCTTGGATGCTGGAAACACAAATAATCACTGTCAATAAACAAATTAAAAGATCCCTGCTCTTCTCTGGCTGAGCCTGGCCATGCAGTCCCACAGAGGCCACTCAGCTGAGCGCTCTGGGCCTCACCACGGCCTGTCCCCACCGGGCCGGGCTCGGTGATGACCCCGGGCACAGGAGGGCCTGTCCCCGCCGGGCCGGGCTCGGTGATGGCCCCGGGCACAGCAGGGCCTGTCCCCGCCGGGCCGGGCTCGGTGCTGTCCCCGGGCACAGCAGGGCCTGTCCCCGCCGGGCCGGGCTCCGGGCCGGCACCACCGCCCCGTACCGGGCACCGTGAGGGGCGCGGGGCTCCCGGCGGCGCCGGGCCGGGCCCGGCCGAGGCCTCCGCACCCGGCAGGGCCTCAGTGGTCCCGGGGCGCCGTGGGCTTCCCGGTTAGAGGGATATTATTAATTATTACTGCCGTTATTAATACGGGAGGGATCGTGGCTGTGTCTTTGTGAGCGCACCCACTCTGCCGGGGAGTCATTAAGCCGCAGAACAATACGGCGGCGAGCGACAAGAGCAAAGCCATTGTTCCCTGCCAGCCTCGCGGCCTGCGCCCATGTAAATGAACTTAATGCTCTTCATTCAGGCGCACTCGGAGGGTTCTCATTTACTGCCTCTCTCTCTGTGACAGCATTTTCTCACCAGCCCTGACTGCATAATTAATGCAAATGCAGCCTTAGTGTCATGAGCCGGGCTCCTTTGGTTTACTTTGGTACGACACTTACAGAGGAATATTAACTAGAGAAAGCAGCATCACAACAGGGGTGGAAAATCAGCCTGTCAGGGACTCATTCCAAATGCCACGGAAAGGAGAGCGCCTTCAAGATTGTTTCATCAAGGTGATTGAGAACAAAAACTACTGAGGAAAATTCGAGCTTACATTTATGAGCTTCTCCACATACATTATTTATATCACCTGAACCTATAGGAGCGTTATTTCCAAGCACATATTCATACAAAGACACAGTTTGGGCTGAATTACATGTGCACACACGAGGCTGTGCTGGTGCCAGGTACGGGCCAGCACGCCCGGGCAGCTCCGTGTGCGTGTCCCCATGTCCCCACAGCACAGGGATTTATCCCTGCACAGCTCCACACATGCTCGCTCCTCAAAAAGGTCACTGAGCCGCGTACCCGATATAGCCTTTGCAGGGATAATCCTGCATTTTAATCCTGCCTGTTCCAATCAAAATTGGCTCTGTTGGGTTTTTTCTTTCCCAGTAAACCAGACAGCAGTTCTGCACTAAATACATGCGGATTTAAAGCAGGAGGGCAGGATCCTGCCCTGTTCTCAGCACTTTGTACCCAGCCTTGCAAACAGAACATGCCTTTTTTTCCACAACAGCCACACTGGAAATGTTTATTCAGATTAATCCTGCCTGTATTTCACTACCAGACAGAGCTCTGCCTTGTATTTTTGATCTGGAACAAAAGGAAATTCACAAGCACTATATGTTTATTTGCTTTGCTGCTTATTCTTTAGCTACACTGGAAGTCTGCAGTTACACTGGAAAACACCTTTTAGTATGTTTCTTCCTGGAATTTGAGGATTTCTGCATTGTCTTTCATTACTGCCTTCTGCCCCCAGGCACACCAGCACTGCCCTTTACCCAGCTGCTAATACCACAGGTCACGAAAATCCCTCTCAGACTCTTGCTTCCTTCTCCCCACACCACGCTAATTTAAAAAGCACAAGAATTTTAGCAGCAATAAATATGGACCCTGGTTATCTGCTCTCCTGTGTCGGAGACTCTGGGTCACCTTTTTGATGTGTCTGTAAAGGCTGGAACCTTGAAGTCTTTTTTGTCTAGAAAGTGGAGATTTCCTGGTCATCCCAAAAACCGGTAATTTTCACAAAACAAGAACTGAAATAATGAAATGTGGTTTTTAATGCTAAAAACTGATGACGCCAAATCTGAGCAAGCTGGTTCTCCACTTGTTTACTTCCCAGTGAGCAGACCAACCAGGCCCTGCCAGGGGACACTCAGGGGCTCTTGGGCAGCTCCAGCCGAGGTGTCCTGTCTCCCACCTGCCTTTGGGCAGAGTGCAGCACAGTCACAGGCCCTCTGGCCAGGACTTGTGCCCCAGACGAGTGCAGCCACCCCAAAGGGAGCCTGCAAAGGAGATTTGTGAGAGGAGGCTCGGGGCTGTCGCAGCAGGAGGGTGAACCTGGTGACAGCAGGTGTGGGCTGCAAGTGTCACCCACCTCTGCCCCGCAGGAGGACACGGCTGATCACCACCAGAGCTCAAGTGCAAAGGTCCCCTTCGTGCTGGTTTTCCTGTCTGCAGCCCCCCCAAGCCTAAGGCACTCTGCACAGCCAGGCCTTCGAGTTCTCCGTGCTTTGCTGCCATGAAAGCAGTTCCAGCAGCAGCTGTGCCCTGCGTGCCCGAGTCCTGCCCCCTCCCCGGGCAGGAGCAGCATCCCCCTGCCCCAGGGTCAGCCTGACACCTCCCTGCCACCCGAGGCCCTCACTGGTTTAACTGAATATACAGTAACTGAAAAGAATACCTTTATCCCCTAATATCCCATAGTACTGAATGGATCAAACGAACATGCCAGTCAAACGGTTTATTTTAGACAGGAAACAGCCCCGCAGACCATTATTACAAATTAAAGGTATTATATTGAAGTCATTTTTAATCCTTTATAAATGAATAACCCTTCTCCCAACATTAAATCATTTTCTCCTGCACAAGTAACATTTCCTTTCGGCAGCACAGGATCTATTCCCCGGCAGACCGGGAGCTATCCTTCCGTCAGAGCCGGCGGCGCCTGATTACACCGCACCAGGACTCATAAAATTCCCACAGAACTGGCACTTGCGTCTTCCCAGGGCAGCGCTGCCTTCTCTCATCCATAAGCAATAATGCCACTTTATTCTCTGTAATCAGCACGCAGATGATTATTTAGATGCAGCCTCATAATCCTCCTCGCAGCAACTACGGAAGATCTGGATCAGAAATCTGCAGCCAAGGAATTCCCCCTCCTGCGAGCAGGGACGTGGGAGCCGAGCCCCGTTCCGCAGCACGGGGACCTGCACTGGGATTATTTTTGTTTGGCAGCTGGACAGAAAGTGGAGCAGGAGTCTGGGAAAGGAGCGAGTTCAGACAACTTCGAGCAGGAACCGCGCAACATCCGATTCGGCACAGCTCTAATAGGGCATCAATATTGTCATTTAAACTTAGGATCAGTACACAAATGTGCTATAAATGGGAAAATCCCCTGTGATACTGGTGTGAAACACGCAGCTCATTGATTTTGTTCTTGATGGTCGGCTATTAAAGCGGCGAACACGCTGACCTTGTGTGCACAGGCAGACAGTGTGCATGCAACATAAAGTTGAAAAACAGCTTTAAAATGACTGTTTAAAACTGCAGACTGCAAACCTTCAAATACAGACAGGCATTCCATAGTTTATTTTAAATTGGCAACCGCAATTTAACAAGCTATTCCAACAAAGGATTAGCATAGCATGTGCTTTTCCTTAGCCATCAATTATGACATGGGGAATGCAGGGCACAACTTCAGTGTCAGATTACAATGTGCTGCACAAACCCACTCCCAGCTCTTTGCTCTGCAATTCCCACCTCGCAGGAGCCAGGCCACAACACTTCCCCAGCATCATCCTGCACCTCCACAGGCCTGCAGATTACAAATCCTTAGCTGCTTCTCTGCCATATTTCTACCGCTTAAATGAAGAAAAAACACACTCTGGTATTTGTTTCTGTGCTCACATTTCAAATAAAACCTCAAGTGCATCTCTTAGTTTTAGATTCCATTAGATAAACATTTTTATTTTTTTAAAAATTGATTAAATATTGAATATTTCCATAGGATGAAAACAGCAATTTCCACTTAGCACAACGACAGTTTCAGATGCTTGACCTGTTATTAGGCATAAAATTAACAGTTTTATCAATCTCAAATACGGGATGATTGCATGCAGATACTGAGGTGCAAAATACACAAGCCCACGAAGATGTGTATATAATTTAGCAAGATTTAAAATCTTATCTTCACACAAATTTGTCATATTCACAAATGCCTGCCTTATGAATTGAAAAAATAATAAGAATTACACGTATTTTAAATAAGAAAGTTTTTATTATCCCCGTCATGTGGATGCAGAGTGGATTTCATGCAGAGGGAGGGAGAGCCCCTGTTTTAGCTATTTTTCCTGTCCTGCTGTCCTTTCTCCTGCATTTGCCTAAAGGCTCTCAGTAAATTACACTCCAAGTAAATGACTGTAATTTACCCGTTGAATTCCCTTGTTCAGGAAAAGCACACACCACACATTCCAGCGTTTCCACAGCTCAAATTTACCATTCTCGGTGTCAAGAACAATCCACGAGCAGTAATTTGAAACTGTTTGAGCCTTCAAATAAGGGAAATTAGAAATGTTTTGAGAGCTAAGATTTTCAGCGAGGAGATAAAATCTGATAAAATCTGTAACAGTTCAATTCCTTCTCCTTTCTATTTATGAGCAGGGCATTAACTGTTCTGCTCAGCACCCTCGCCCAGCCCTGCGCCGAGGCTGGTTATAAACGGGAAGCGTTCTTAATGAGGGGAAAAAAAATTTTTAAAGGCCTAACAACAAAAATAAACGCAGAGGAACGACCTTCCAGCAGAGCCAAGCAGCAGCACAGCCGAGTCCCGATCCACCCGCGGCCAAACTCCCTCAACTCCGCCAGGAATTCCCCCCAAATTCCTGACTAGGCTTAAATTCGGCCATTTGTTATCCGACGGCTCAACCCTGACAACAGAGCTGAGGCTGTACAGCTGGGCAAATCTCAAAATTAAAATATTCTATAAAACAGGATTTTAATTAACGTCTGGAGCGATTAAAGCAGAGAAATCCATACATGCTGGTGATGAATTATCCCACGCGGCTGCGGGGAATGTTCTGGGCCCGCTGACGGATTCGCTGCCCGGGCAGGCTCTGACACCTCCCCACGCCGCTCCGCAACGCAACCGCCTATTTCACTCTGTCTAAAGGCAGGTTTTCATATGGCAAAACTGTTATAAATCCTCATTATCCTAAATAAAATTACAGCACTTTAAACATTTCCAGGGAGAACATTCTCTCTTCTAAACAACTACCTTAGCGAGTAATAGGAAGCAATATGGTTGCACTTGTGTCACAGTTGGAAGTCTTTTTAAACTGTCGCCCTGCTAGCAAACCAATTCTACATATTAAAATGAATGGATTGCTTATTTCAAGGGGAAAAATCATTTATAAAATCAAGACCATTATTAAGATACTGTGACTTATTTCCACTCCAGAGTGCACGAGAAACAGATAAATGCAGCAACCTATGCAGCCTGAAATGTCTTTTTTTTGATGCCACAATTTTCTTTTTCAAATGAGTCATCCATGCGTACAAGTAAATTAAAAATTGATCTAGATTCCACATGCGAGGAGCTGAAGTTTTTACATGTTTCCATATTACAAACAAGTACAGAGCTTGCAAACATCTGGCTCCAGGCTTTTATTTCTGAAACAGGAGTGATCTCCCTCCTGCTCCCCCTGCTCGACGCTGGCAGTGCCAGAGCTGAACAGGCAGGATTTTGGCAGGGTGCTGCAGCCACACCCCACCCTGCAGCAGGTCACTTTAATTTCTGATTGACCTCCTCGGGAGTTGTCATCTTACTCCAGAATAACACCCTGCTCTGGCCATACAGCCTATTTATTCAGGACCCTTTAACAGATTAGTTGTTTGGATTAAATCTAATCAGAGGTTCAGTTAACACCCCACAGCAGGTTTGGGAGCGTGCACCTTGTAGTCACTGAGTAAATTATAGGATCCCTATAATTTGATGAGAACATGTGGGCATTTTTCCACAAGCTCATAAATTACTGATTGCTTTTTGTAGGTTCCATTGATACTAATGTGTGCTTCCCTCCACGGCTCTGCCCCAGATTGTTGCTGGCACAAACATCGCCACTTGGAAAAGCAGTAAATTACGGAAACATGTTTAATCATGAGGTTTAAAAACTTTGCACATTAATGATGGGGAAGGCTGCAGTTCTTGAGCTGCAAACAGCCTCGCTGTGGGTTGCCCAGGGCAAAAGGCTTCCAGCACAGATCTGCTTTCCAGTACAATGGCGTGGCTGGGATTAGCACAGGAGATCCCTCAGATGGGCTTTTCCCCTGTGAACGCTTCCCCACCAGCATTTCCATTTTTGTCCCTCTTGGTCCCACTCCCCAGACCAGACAGCAGCCTCTGCACACGCTGCACCTCACACAAACCTCATTTTAATGGAAAAAGCAGCTAATAATAAAGCAATTAGCTGCTCAACTAAGAAACTGCCAGTTTTGCTGTTGTCTTTTTTTTAATCATTGAAAATTTCTCTGTTAATTTCCAGCCATTTGTAGAATCCTTTTCCATAATTGCAAACCTGGATGGATTGTTTCGAGAAGTTGAACCATGGCTGATGCCAGCAGAACCTATGAACACATAAAAGCTTCAGTTTCTAATGTCACCATCAAGCCAAAAACAATTACACCCATTTGAATTATGGCAACCAATAAACTTAGATAATCACCATATGCAACATAACATTTTGGCACTTGAACTAAAAACTCTTGTAGACAACTATAGATTGCTGCTAATGTTGAGCGTTCTTGTCCTACCCAAGGCTGCCAATAGAAATGCCAAAGCTGCTGAATGCTGCTCATCCTCGTAATGTTGTCAGTGAATGGCACATTCACACAGCCCCCAATCCTCTCTTCCCAGGCATGGTCTTCTCCAGCTGCAGCTTAATTTCCTGTGACTTGCCTAATTACTGTAATTAAGGATTAATTGCCATTAATTATTCACACATAAGCTCATCGCAAATCATGGGGTAAATGTCTTATGAAAGCTGCCATACAAGCCATGTATAAACACACTGGGATGCTCCAGGCAGGAGAATCTATCACTCAGCCCTGAAGCAAATCTCTGTGCTTCTCTTACAAAAACAGCTATAACTCTCCGAAACTCGACAGTCTTCCCAGGTAAGCATTAGGTTACAGAGCATGTTTTCCTGTGGAAGCCACAACGGTTTTATTAGTACTATAAATGCTGTTTTATCTTTCCAACTGCTATTTTTATGTTTCCATTTTTATTCTACGGTGCTCAGTTTAGGACAAGCGTTTGCTGGAGGAGGAGCGTGGGGTTCTGCAGCGGTGCCACAGACAGAGCCACGTGCCAAGGGCAGCCTGGCCTGCCATGGGAACCCCATGCAGTCCCAGCCCCCTTTGCCAGCCTTTGCACACTGAGAACTCAGCACTGAATACCCTCTGAGAGAAAAGAACGTCCTGCCAGGTGGGGCCAGGAAAAAACCCAAACCCAGCAAAGGTGCTGGATCTGACAGAAATAAGCTGGGAGCAGTGATGGAATGAGCCCTGTCCAGCTGTCCTGGCATTCCTCTGCTCTAGTGTACCCGTCTGCCATCCTCGTTCACAGCAACCTAAAGAGTGGAGCAGGTTTCTTTGTAAGTGCACCAGGATAACGTGGGATGGCAGCAGCGTGGGCACGGGGGGCTGGCTGACACACACATGGCAACCAGAGAGGCACCAAAGCCAGGCCCCCTTCCCCAAAACTGCATAACTGTCAACCCCCCAGTTCCTCCACTGCCAGGTTTGAAACTACAAATTTGATTTAACAGAACGAACTGCAGTGCTGGGGTGTGTTGTGCCAGGAGTCAAGGAGATCCTACATCAACGCTTGCATTACCACTGAAACACTGCCCCAGGAAATTTAAGTGTACGCAGGCAGAATGTTGCTCTAATTGTTATGTTAGTACCTTCTGCAGCAAATTAATGCATGAAACATTTTCATTTCGGTACATAAGTTTGTGTGTCTGAGTTAAACATTTATGTTAATGGACCTTCTGGCAGATCTGTAATGTTTCAAATACTCTTGTAGAACAGCTTTTTCTAAATACATCATTTAGCAGTTCTTTCCCCATTTTCTACCTGATCTGGGGGCATGCAGGAAGAGAAACTATTTCACAGTTTTAAAAACCTCCTGCTTGAGTAACTACAAACTCAGCTGCATTCAGGCAAGGTAGCAATTATGCCTGCACCGCCAACAGCGATGTAGGATTGTATTAAAAAAAAATTAAATAAAAGGCACACTAATAGCCAGCATATGCTGCCATCATAACACCCTGCATCAGCACGCTGTGCTCGCCAGCCAGCACACTGCCAGCACCCATCCCACACCCCAGGGACCAGCCAGCCCTGGCACCCTGTGGCCGGTGTGCGGTGCCCGGTGCCCGCCCGGGCTGGCAGGACCTGCCCGGGGCTGCCCTGTCCCCCAGCACGGCTCCTGGGCACTGCCAGCTGCCCTAGGAACCCTGCCCTGCTCTCCACGCTGTGGGTCTGACAGGAGGGCACACACGGCTTTGGGATGGTGCCAGGACCCCGGGGTGTGCCCAGGGTGTGCTGCGGGGCACGGAGCAGGGACGGTGCCCTCTGACCCTGCAGGTGCCCATCGGGCTGGGGGCGATGGGCATTTCTGTCTGCTGGGCACACGTGCCAGGACATGGCCTGGGAGGGGTGAGAGCTGCCCCAGGCCTTCCCCCAGCCCATGCCAAGACCTCTCAAATGCACCAGAGGGGTCTCGGCCCATCCCAGTGCCCGGGGCTGCCCTTGTCCCACATGTCTGCTCACTGCTGCTGCCTCCTAAATTGGTATTTCCCTTTCTCTGGCCACCTTGTTACTCAGGCATCTGCCAAGCTCTGCCATGTCCCACTCCATTTATGGCCTACCAGCTCCTGTGACCTGGGTAATTAGGGTTTATGTGTTAATTGGAGTAAATACAAAGATGGGAGTCATAGTCATAAATTCCCAAGAGCTGTTGAGGAAGATCCTTAGCAGAGCCCAGCAGGGCTGTGCACCACACGCAGGGCACAAGGAGGAGCAGGCAGGAGAGTGTCCCTGCAGCCAGCCTGCCCCAGCCTGGGGCACCACCCTGACCCCAATTCCTGTGTCTCTGGGCCACGTGGCCAAGGATGGCAAAGGCTTTCTTGGGAAGTAAGCACGTGGTGCTGAGCAGAAGTGCAGAGCAGAGCCTGCTTGGGTGTGAGTTAATGTTCCTGAAAATCCCTGGAGTGAGCCCAGGTTTTACAGACACAGCAGCCACAGGCAGGGCCCAGGGAAGAGGCACATAAAGAAAGGTCACTGCTAAAGGCCCAAGTGCTGGACTGCACATGGGGTGAGCCATGCCTGTCCCTGCTGCCTGCCCAGCTCCACGGGGTCTGGGAGCTGGGGTTTGGGAGCTGGGGTTTGGGAGCTGGGGTTTAGGAGCTGGGAGCTGGCTGGGGTTTAGGAGCTGGGAGCTGGCTGGAGTTTGGGAGCTGGGAGCTGGCTGGGGTTTGGGAGCTGGGAGCTGGCTGGGGTTTAGGAGCTGGGAGCTGGCTGGCTGGGGTTTAGGAGCTGGGAGCTGGCTGGGGTTTGGGAGCTGGGAGCTGGCTGGCTGGGGTTTAGGAGCTGGCTGCTGCTCCATCAGGAAGGGACCCACGTGTGCCCAGCCTGGCACACACGGAGTCACCCAACAGCTGCTGCACCGAGGGCAGCCAGAGCTGTGGTGTGAAACCTCCCCCAGCTCCCAGCCCACTGTCCCTCTGAAAACAGTACCTGCAAAAACTGCGACTGCTCTGACAGAACCACCATTATGCTTGAAATATGTGGCTAAATATTACACAGTAAAAGCATTTTCCCTCTTGAATTAATTACATTTCACTTCCCCCCCTTGGTACGTAAAGGCTTTCACTGTCCAGCAAAGGGGGCCTCCTCTCCCTGGCAGATATGAAATTTGGCAAGCCTCATTTATCCTGAAATTTATAATTCAACAGATACTTCTGCTAACACTTCTTGATAACACTGCAGCAGAAATGCAAGTCTTAATTCCTGGGCATGGAGGCTGAATGTAAATGTAAAAAATACTCTTATTTTTTTTTAAATTCTGCTTTTAAATCTTACACTCTGCATGGTTTCCAAATCAGTTTAAACTTTCCTGGAAACTTTTATAATAAACAGTCCTGCTCCATAATTTGATGTTTTTAAATGAAAGCATCCAAGCTAATCTATACAAATTAACAGATGTCCTCCCGAAACAGTTAGAAACAAAGAAATGCAGATGCGAACATCATCAGCATCCAAATGAGCTTATTGTAGGACCCTTTAAGGCACATCTGAGCAGAGCTCCAGCCTGTACTCTACCTTTCAACTTGCAAATGACAGTGTCACCAAACACTGTCCTTCCATCAATCAAGCTGGGTCATGAATATACAAAAGGCAGCCGAGGAGCTGGCTACCTCCTGCAGTTCAACTTGCCCTAATTATCTGGGCCTCTCTTTTTGTTCCCGGGAAGGGTGCAGCCCCAGTCAGCTGCTGGGCAGCCCCGGGCTCGTTGCGGGAGGTTCCGCACACTGACCCTCCCGCGGACAGCCAGCGCACGGGAAATGTGAGCACCAAATGTCATCTTTCTTATTCATCATTAGAAAACTTCCCTCCCCTTTCAAAATACCAATCTGCTGCCATTTTCAGACCCTCCCCCGCACCCCTCCAAGCTGTCATTCCCAGCGCTCGCTGCCAGTCGGGTGAATTAGCATCCTAACTGATGTGCTGTTATTCTGCCGTGCAGTAACTAATGACCTCCCCCCAGAACACCCAGCCCCGGCTGCTCCCTCCCGGCGGGCGAGCCGGAGAGCCAGGGCCGCCCGCAGGAAAAGCTTTTCCTGGGGACAGCAGCTCGTGGCATCGCATCCCGAGAAAATGGGAGCTAAGGGGCTGCTGCCGTGTGCCAGCGACAGCGACAGGAGCCCAGCGCTGCCCGGCCAGCGAGCCCTCAGCGGGGCCACCACAGTGCCCCTGCCAGCTCCAGGACCTTCCTCCGGCAGCACAGCCACGTGTGCCAGTGGCTGGACAGAGCCCAGCATCCCTGCATCCCAGCATCCCTGCATCCCTCCATCCCTCCATCCCTGCATCCCTGCACCCCTGCATCCCTCCATCCCTGCATCCCAGGGTGCTGCCAGAGGTGCCAAGGCACGCCAGCAGGCTGCGGGGACAGTGCCTGGCCCCCGTGGCAGCTGTCCCTCACAAATGCCACCCCTGGGCTCTGGGACACAGACCTGGGCTGAGGCGCAGACCCTGCCGTGCCCCAGCGCTCTGACCTGAACCCTTCAGCTTTGTACCAACTGCAACTCCTCAGCAATTAATTCTGTCCTTTACACTTTTCCCAGGACATTTTGGATCACTTGATGCAAACAAAGAAGCCGAGCTCTCCTGCCTGCCCCTGGGGACACAGCCAGGCTGGGAGGGCAGCACCCCAGCTCCAGATGCCATTCCCATGGCAGGGGGCAGGAGCACCCATGGACGTGCTGCCCTGCAGCCAAGGGGGCACCTGCCCTGGCGTGATGTGGGGTCATTGTAACAGAGAGGGGACAGTCCCCAGAGGGGAGCAGCCTTCACACAGCCCAGATCAGCACATCCTGGTGCCCACGCAAGGCCACGTTAGTGCCATGCCCACACTGGCCCCCTGTCACCCCCATGTCCCGGCCCCCTGTCACCCCCATGTCATGTCCCAGCATCCTGGCCTGCCCCTGCCCCTCAGCCCTGCGCCAGGAAGGGGTTCCCAGATGTAAAAAGAATTTTGAAACTGAAAGGCAATTCACGTAAGTGAAATACTTCCACGCCTGAAATTCCCTGTAGGACCCCAGAAACTCTAGAAACATGGAGCAGGGAAGAAATCTTCAAATGCCTCTTTCAGAATTGTAATCACTTTATAGACTACCAGAGCTGGAATAAATGTGGGAGGAATTTTAATGACTGCAGGTATTTCCTGCCTATGGATGACTGCCACTGCGTGAGAGGATTGATCCTGGGGGGGGTGGAAGGCCCGGGTGGACAAAGCCCTCCCAAACACCCTGCACGGATCTCTGGGCACAGATAACGCCAGTCCTGCAGTGGCATCAGGATCAGCCCTCGCCAGGAGCCACACAGACACCCACACAAGAGCCTTGTCCACGGTCAGGAGAGCTGTGAGCCCTCCCTCTGTCCGGGCACCAGTGGGCACCGAGTGCTCCCACACATCCCTTTCCAGAGCAGCAAAGTTAGGGAAAGTTACTCCTGGAAATGACCTTTAGAAGGATAATTTATCACACAGAAATGAAAGCAAAAATAAAATCTGCATCTCTAATTTCTCTTTCCTTTCAAAGCCGGGTCTCTGACTCCACAAACTGTGTTATATATGTTTACATTTCTATAAAAGCAAGTGTTCCTCGGAGGAGCAGCGAGGTAATTCACATTTGCATCATGTGTAGCTATGATAAATAATAAATATGGAGCTGATAAATGGTACTGTGCAACTGGAAGACCTATTTTTTATTGAATGGCTGACTAAATACTCATGTAAAAGTCATAACTTGATGCTTCTTTTACCCTGGGGCTGCAGTAATTTATTGTTGTAATTTATATGCACTGCCTTGGTGAGGGGACAGTTTTAGCCCAGCCCAGGGACTGTCCTGTCCCTTTGGGTGCAGGAGGGGGTCCCGGGGGACGTGCAACAATCAGAGAGGTGTGAGGGGTCAAACTTCGGTGCTTGGGGTGAGATGCTGCCAGGAGAGCACAGTCAGCCCTGGCAGCAGCGGGAGCTGTGGGCAGTGTGTGGTGCATGGCTCGAGCTCCTGGCAGAGCAGAGGGACTGTCCTTCCTGGGACCCCAGCATGGGCTGACCCACGGGAGGGGATCTCCACACCACCCAACCCACACCGTGCTCTCACAGCATCAGCTCATGCTCCAGAGAGTGCACATGCACAAACAAACACCCCTGTGCACAAACAAACACCCCTGTGCACAAACAAACACCCCTGTGCACAAACAAACACCCCTGTGCACAAACAAACACTCCTGTGAACAAACAAACACCCTGTGCACAAACACCCCTGTGCACAAATATCCCTGTGCACAAACAAACACCCCGTGCACAAACAAACACCCCTGTGCACAAACACTCCTGTACACAAACACTCCTGTGCACAAACAAACACCCCTGTGCACAAACAAACACCCCTGTGAACAAACAAACACTCCTGTGCACAAACAAACACCCCTGTGCACAAACAAACACCCCTGTGCACAAACACTCCTGTACACAAACACTCCTGTGCACAAACATCCCTGTGCACAAACACTCCTGTACACAAACACTCCTGTGCACAAACAAACACCCCTGTGCACAAACAAACACCCCTGTACACAAACAAACACCCCTGTGCACAAACAAACACCCCTGTGCACAAACAAACACCCCTGTACACAAACAAACACCCCTGTGCACACACACAGCATCACAGCACATCCCCAGCCTTGCCCCCTGCCCAGGGCTGGCCCCCTCTCTTGGGGCTGGGATTTCAACCCCACTTGGACCAGGACATTCTGGCTGTGCCCACCCTGCTCTGGCTTCACTGACAGCCTGGAAACGGTGACTGGAGCAGGAGAAGTGAGGTCCATAAAGCAGAGAGCTGCTGCCCGGGCTGGAGACAGCAACAATAAATCCTGCTGTGTACAATGGCTCAAACTTGTCTTTAAAAAATGTCCAGAGAAAAAAACTCACCCCTCCCAAAACACGAGTGAGCCCCATCGCAGCTAACAATCAACAGGATTAATTGGAGAAGGAATTTAAGAAATCTATTTCAGCAATATTGTGCCTTTGATAATTTAGAGGCAGCCATGATACCACGATTTGTACATGACAGTCATATGAAATAATAAACCTTGCTAGCTATAAACATTACCAAATTCTGACACTATTGATTTATTATGTCTAACAGTGACATCAAACCGAACAACTGACAGAAACAATGTTACAGCTTTAAGAGCAGTTTGTCAACGATTAATTCTGCCAAACGGGGTTTAGTTTTATGCTGGGACTGCTTGTCTAGCAGTTGTCAATCCAAGCAAAAATTACTGCTGCCACACGTCTGCTCCCGCCAGCCCGAGGCGCCGCTCCGCTAGCCCTCATTACCCCGATCAGCGCCAATACAGATGCAGGGCCAGTCCCTATTTAATATGCGTGTTAATTATGCAAATTATTAATTGGGCTGGTGCTTGAGGACTTGTGTTTATGCCCAGATTAGAGTCAATAACTGTATCACACAGCATTTTAAGCCTGACCTGTGACAGAAATAAAGCTGTGCTGGAAGCGGCGCGTTCTGCTGCGGCACCGCACGGGGACGGGGATGGGGATCCCTCCTGCCAGCACCTGCCTGGCACCACGGCCTTGTTGGCTCCCAAACACATCCTCATCACACTCCCGACCTTTCCCAGGTATTTCACAGCCATTTTCTCTTCCAGCAGGAAGGTGGGTTTGTGCCACTTCTATTGCACTGTCAATACAAAGCGTGTGACGTGATGTTATACACTGTAAATTTGTTTGATTTTTTTAAAAATCAAATACATTTAAAGGTGCAAAGATCGAGGGTGAAGCTACGAGGCTTTTCCAATTAAAATTTACAGCAGACAATGTTGTAAATTTTATACAGTTGTAATGCTGGCTGCAGTTGTGCTGAAATGGGAACTATTGATCAGCCTGATTTCCCAGGATACAAGAGGGGGAAACAAGGTATTGCACCAGCAGAAACAAAACTTTCATTTGTAAAGCCTTCTATTATACTTTACTGCCCTCATTTGGTTCCAGATGCATCTCTCTTAGCAGGAGAAATAAGGTCAGAGCCTCTTCCCCAAAGAATACAGGAGCAGAGGAGTGAAGGGGAGCTCCAGAGCAGCCCTGCACCACGGCTCTGCCACTCAGCCAGCACGGGACTGGGGCCAGGGCAGGGCCACAGGGGCCACCAGAGCCCTGGGACCTGCACCCAGAGTGCCTGAGGAGCCCCAAACACAGCACAGGGGCTGCGGGCCCGAGAACAGCAGCTCCCACAAATCTCACCTTGAGGGGGGGAGATTTACAGACACATCCAGCCCCGTTCCAGCTGGGAGCCAGAAGGTGCCTGGTGGAAGCTCGGGGCCGTGGCTGGGAAGGGGTCAGGGGTGTGGAGGCACCCACTGGGGCCAGCCCATGAGCCAGCTCTGGATTACAGCCCCACCACTCCGTGCTGGCCACGGCTGCTCCTCCTGGCCACCAACACTCGGGGAAGAGCCCGGGCTGGCAGTGCCTCCCCCAAGGTGCTGCTGCTGCCATGGGGCTGCCGTGGGTCCTGGGCACACAGATCTGGAGTGTGCAGTGTCCCATGGCACCAGGCTGCTGCCAGGGCTGCTCCTGTGGTCCCCGGTGGCGTGGCCACCACCCTGGCACTGCTGGCCTCCTCCCTCAGCTTTCAGCACAAGCCCACAGATGGTCCCTTCTCTATGGACACCACAACTGTTTTTAAGGGAAAGTCTGGCACCAACAGCACTGCTGCCTGGCCAACAGCTCTGTTAGTCCTCACTCAGAGAATTTACATATGAATCAATGCCACCTTCACACTGAAACATGATGTTCTCCTTCGGTTAAACATTTTCTGCATTTCTTGCTTCACTGCAGCCCCATGGTTGTGCCAGACCCTGGGCACTGAGGTTTCTAGGAACACTCATGCTGACTCTCACACAGGGATGCTCCTCACCTGGGTTCCCCCACAGCCACCATCACCTTTCCCAGGGTACCCCTTTTCCAGGGCACCCATCACAGGGTGCTGAGGCACCAGAACCCATCACCTCCTGCCAGGAGGAGACGTGGTCCCAGTGCTGCCTGGTGAGCTAAAACCTGCCCTGTCCACCTGCCTGGGAGCAAGTGAATCCAAAGCACAAACAACAAAGCCAGAGCTAAGTTAAAAGGAGAAAAAAACCACACAATGGATGATCCCAATAATGGGAAAAGATAACAAAGCCCCTGGATCCCAGCATCTGGCACTAAATGCACTTCTCTGTAAACTGAATGGCGGCTCCCAAACTGCGCCAAGCATCACTCCTCTGCCAAGGCAGTAAACAGCTTTTATCAGCAATAATGATGGCATAATCCCAGCTAAAAAGGAAAGTAACATATGGCAGCAGCCCTCCAAACCCCATCCCGACAAAGTAGGGGGCATTTTTATTACAGCGTCCACTTGCAGAAAACCTGCCAGCCTCCTCCTCTCTCCTCTCCTCTTTTTTTACAGGTTATCATCTTCGCTGTTTGAGCTGAATGTGGCATTTGGGAGTTTTAAACTAATGAGTTCATTTTTCTAGGAAAAAAAAAAAAAAAAAAAAGAAAAAAACAAGAAGAAAAAAACAGAGGGAGCTTCGATAGACAGGATACCCAGAACTGAGCCCAACCAGGCTGGGGAAGGGAACATTCAGGCCTAACACAGGGCTGGGAAATCCACACTGCAAAGGGGCCATGTCATTTCAAATACTGCTACCCAGGTTAGGCTTAAGTGCAATGCAGTGTTTGGAAAACAACCACGTGGGAAGGAATAACTCAGCCCTGACGCAATGTTCTTCCCTAATGATGTGATACATTACATAAGAGCACTGCTAATAGGTCAGGTGTAAAGCAGGGCAAATTTTGTTTACAAGCTGATTTCAGAACCAAAATGAATCTAACATTATTAACCTTTTTTAATGGCTGGCATCCTCATTTATATTTGCAGATCTAATATTCACAAAACTGATTTTAAGGCCAGCTGTGTATTTATCAAGAGCAGAGTGAGACCGTGTGAAAGGCATTGGGTGGACGATGGAGAGTTGGTGTCACATGGTCTCACCTTTAATTGGTAGAGCAGGGGCTTGTTTTCACTTCCTTTTATGATTTGCTGAAATACCATCTCCAAGTAAAGGAGAGATTCCAATCTCAGTTTGGCTCTGCAATCTCATCACGCAATTATTTGAAAACATTACGATTTGCTAATTATCATGCTAATTATTTTGCCCTATACGTTTGCCATCATGTTGTACAATTAAACTCAGAGCCAAAGCTTTGTTTGCACCACGCAAACACGGCTGTGATTGGGAACAAGAGGGGAAAAATGGAGGAATGCACTAATATTTTTTTGACATCTTTACCTATAAATATTTTTTCAGACTGAAAAATGTATCTAATAGCCCCACTCGCTGATGTGCACTGCAGTTTACCACAGTGTCTATATTTCTGTTGTCAGTTTTACAGTATCTCCCTTCATTAAACCTATCAAGTTTTCCTTTTGATCATGCAACCAAGGCCAGAAGACAGATATCTTCCTGGAACAGAGCAGTCTGCCAAGTCTTTCACAAGCCCAGCTTTAACCTCCCTATTGATTTTCTCAACACTGCAGCCATTCATTGTTTGTGACATTTGGCTGTCGGCTCTTTAACACCCTTCAACCAAATCAATTTCATATTTTTGTCAATGCCCTGCTAGAGGATGAGCAGAATGGGAAGAGACTTAGCATGATTTAGAATGTTGATTTTCTAGAGCGGTTTTATCTGTAGTTTTTACAAGCCTTATAAAGTTAATTCAACATGTTTATTTAAGCATATGCAATAAATTGGGGAAGAAGCGCTACCACAGTTAAGTTTCAAATTCCCCAAATCTAATTCATGAAGGAAACTAAATTATTATATCAATGTCAGTAGAAACAAATGTGCCTCCATCCCGTTCCCTCCAAACCCAAACCACAAGGTGGCAGGTCCCTGCCCAGCCCAAAGCCAGGGGGCTGCTAACACAGAGCCCAGCCCGGGCTGAGATGAGACTGTCACCATGGCAGGGACAGGCAGCACGACACTCAGATGGGACCTCCACACTCAGCCCCAGCCCCATTCCTCCCCATGACAGACCCAGACCCCAGGGGTGCCTTTTGGGGGCCGAAGATGCTCATGGCCAGGCTGGCCAGGGCAGAGATGTGCCAAGGCTCACAGACATCACCCCAGAGCGTGCCCAGCCCCCAGCAGCAGGCACTGGGATCATTTTACTCAGCGTTTTCACCTGGCACACCAGCAGCATTCAATGTGGATTAGCAGCCTGGCAGCTCCAACAGCTCCTTCAGAGCCAGCAGCTCCGTGGTGTAAATATGTATTTAGGGCAGGCTGCGTGTTCCAGCCCAGGCTCACACCTGGCTTGGTGCCGTGGGGCTGGGCAGGTGCTGCTGTGGAAGCACTCCCTGCTGCCATGTCCCAGCTCATCCTCTGTGTGTGTCCACACATCCCCTCGCCCGGCTGCTTTCATCTTCAGCCCGCAGGAGCCACGAGCAGACAGCACAGAAATGCTCTTCCAGGCAGGACCAGGGACGTGTCCCCTGTGCCACCCCCCCGCACAGGTCACACTGCCACCCAGCCCAGCTCCTGGGGAGCAGGGACTGTCCTTCACAGCCTTCCCTCTATTTTTAACTGCTGATAAATTGGAGAGACTCTTGGTTAAACCGTGTGGGTTTCAAGGACGTGGAGGACGGTGATGGCAGCAGCTGACACTTCATTACATCAGAGCTGGGAGCGGGAGGGGACTCCCGTGTCCCCACAGTGTGGCCCGGGGGACTGGGCTGGGCTGGTGTCACCCTGCCCGGCCCCACGGTGCAGGGCGAGGGGCTGTGCCCCCCTGGCACAGCAGTTTTCTGGAGATGTCCCCCTTTGTGGGCAGGCTGCCCTGCATCCATCCCTCCGGCTGCTCAAACCCCCCAGGGCAGGGCTGTGGCCAGCACCACACCTGACTGTACTTGGGAAAAAGCCTGATGAGAAATGAATTTGAAAAACAAATTGTAAAAAATAGTTTAAAAGTCTCTCAGCCTTGTCCCCGGGGAAAGAGGACATGGTGTGTTTAAAATACTGTGCTTAAAATAAAAAATATTCTCCATGCTGGCAACCTATTTTGCTGGGTTCCTGATATTGCTGTTTCCAAGACCACGAGTGCACCAGACCCCCTCCTCCCCATGGGACAGGAGAGCCGAGGTTAAAAATAAAGATTTCAGGATGGTTTCCCAGCAGACTGCAGACTGCACCCAAAGCAGCCTCTGCTAAACCTCTGCTGATGGAGAGATGGGATGGGATGGGATAATGGGATGGGATGGGATGGGATGGGATGGGATGGGATGGGATGGGATGGGATGGGATGGGATGGGATGGGATGGGATGGGATGGGATGGGATGGGATGGGATGGGATGGGATGGGATGGGATGGGATGGGATGGGATGGTGGATTCCCATGCTGGTGCCCAGAGAAGGGAGCAGCAGCACAGTGGTCAGACCAGCTGAGACACCCCAAAATCTCTGTCCTGCAGCTGAGGCAAGAACAGGAGCTGGTGGGAAGAGAGCTCAGAGGCTGCTGACAATGTCACCTCCCTTCAGCCCAGCTCAGCCTTCTCTGAACAAAGACCCTCCTGGTCCATGAGCCATCCCAGCCCACCAAGAGGGACACCAGGAGCTGTCTGCAGGAGGGGAAGGGACCCCAGGAGAGGGGTCCTGCAGTGGGGGTGGCAGGGCACAGCAGCAGAGCCCCCAGAGCTGCTCACAGCAAGCACTGGCAGATGTAATCTGTGGAGAAAAGGCATTTGTCTCGTAGCTCTGCATGTGCCAGGTATGATCTCGACTTGCTCCTTCACCCAGGAGCCTTCCCGAAGGCTCACCTGGCTCCCACCCCCCCCGGGATGGCTGCAGGGGCTCCCACAGGGCAGCCGAGCCCAAATTCCAACAGCCCCGGTGGATTCTGGCACAGGCTCCCCCCGCTCCAGGGGACTCAGCCTTCCCAGGCTTTGAACCTGAGCCCTGCCACCTTCTGTGAGTCTGTCCCCACACCATTTCCACTGCCACAACACCAACCTTGGCACCAGCCCAGGGCACAAACATCTGCCAGGTTTAAAGCAAAACCCGTGAACAGCCAGAGGCTTTGGCAGCTGGGCTGAGCCGTGGATAATTCACAACTGCCCAGCTGAGGATCTGCCCGGGGTCAGAGGTGGCCCCACGTCCTTGGTGGTGTTTGATCAGAGCTGCCTTTCGTGATGAGGAAACGAACAGGCTTCATCCTTTTAAATTATAGCAAAAACCTGCCCAGTGTTCAGCGGAAGAATTGAAGGATCAAATGATGAGTAAAGAGGGCTGTGAGGAGCAGGAGTGTCACCTGTCCCCATCCCCCTGAGCTGGGGCCATGACACCAAAATGTCCCTTATCAGAGGGGCCTGCGGGCAGGAGACAGGCTGCTCCAGCACCGGGATCAAGGAGTTCCCAAAATACCAGAAATACAATGGAAAGCGTTTTTCACGCCCAATGGAGCAGCAAAAGAGCAGCCTGAAAAATGCATTTTAATATATTTACTATCCTTTTTTTCGTTTTTTAGACCAGATAGGAAGAGGGAGAATTTCTTGCCACAGCCCCAGAATATTTTGCTATTCTCCTGCTGTTTTACTGTGGGATTTTTCCCACTATGCCCCAATATACTCATTTTTTCAGCTGCAGCGTGTTTGCTTTGATGATGCCTTAACCTAGAAATAGTCTGCAGTTGTTTACCCACTGGTAGAGCTTCAAATATTATATTCTCACATTTTTAAATCAGTGCAGACACCTGAGACAAAAAGTGTCCCAAAAGCTGCCTACAAGAGCTACATGCTGGTCACTCTTTCTTGTCAAGGTTGATTTATTGCCTCCTTGCTGTTCAATTTCACATTTTGTCCTCATCATATCCGTGGCTCATGATCATTCTAGGCTGACCCTTGTAGGGCAGGCAGGGAATATTGATAAAACAATTATCTGTTAGCCGTTCATTTGATTTTCCATTTCAATTACGGATTGCACGAGGCAAAAGGAAAAAGATTGCATCATTGATTTTTCTACCTTACAACAGTAAAGAGTTGCTTTGATGGTTATAAAATGAATGCAACTCAACCATGCTTTTAAAGGTCATATTTTTTGTTTTACTATATTTCTTAAAAGCCTTAATATATGCAACTGTACGGGGGGGAATGCCCGCATCATCAGCTTGGATAACCAGATACAAAGCACGCACACACAGAGAAACGCGGGTAAAAACCCTGCCCTAATGTATTTACAATAAATCTGATCTTCCCCGGCAACGCCTCGGCAGCACCGGGAGCCAGCGCCGGCCTGGGGGCCCGGCAGGGCAGGGCAGGGCAGGGCAGGGGGACACGGGCACAGGGACAGCCCTGCCCGGGGAGGGGACACGGGCACGGTGCCAGCCCTGCACAGGGAGCAGCTCAGTGTTCAGACCCTGCCGTGCCATGCCATGCTATTCCATGCCAGGCTGTGCCATGCCGTGCTGTGCAAAGCCATGCCATGCCATTCCATGCCATCCCGTGCTATGCCATACCATTCCATGCATGCCATGCCATGCCGTGCTGTGCTGTGCTGTGCTATACCATGCCGTTCCATGCCACACCGTGCCTACTGTGTTATGTCCTGCCATCCCGTGCCATCCCATCCCATTCCATGCCATCCCGTGCCATCCCGTGCCATCCCATCCCGTGCCATCCCATCCCGTGCCATGCCATCCCGTGCCATCCCATCCCGTGCCATGCCATCCCGTGCCATCCCATCCCGTGCCATCCCGTGCCATCCCATCCCATCCCGTGCCGTTCTCCGCGCAGCCACCCGGGACGGTGGCGGCTCCATCACGGTTCAGCGCCCGGCACCGCTCCGGGGGATTTTCACATGGCCGAGCCTGCACAAGTTCAGCCTTTGATCAAGGTTTAGCGCGCCTGGAGTGGCCGTGGAGCAGGACAGGGCTCCCATTTTCTGTGTCACAGGGCGCCACTGCTGATCTCCTTAAAGCCCCAGAGTTTTCTTCCAAGACTGGATTACGCTCAGCAATTAAGGTAATGAACTGGCTGAGGTAACAAAGCATAATGATCTCTTTTGTCCTCTGAATGCTTATGAACTCGCTCCCTCACAATAGTCTGGAATGCAGAGCTTTCTCCAACACCGGGGCTTAAAACTGTGTAAAAATGATTACTTCCATTATGCCTTCATGGCTTGACATTTTTAATTTAAACACCTGTAATATTTAAGCATACTTCTCAGAACCCAAATACCCGCTCTCAAAGAATGCTAGCTTACATTCCTGCAATATTTTGACATCTTATGAGTATTATTTTAATGCCTGAAAAGATAATGTGATGAATCCGTTGCAAATATATCAAAATATGTGTAGAGAGGACTGTTGCTCGCGTTTTGTTTGAAAACAATGGATTTCTCAAAACAAGGCACAACAGCTGAGCGAGCAGTCAGCGTTTCATCAGGCACTCTGTCGTGTCAATAAGGAACCACATTGTCTGGGCATATGTGCAAACGCAACACAACTTTTGCTCCAAACCAGCCCTTTTCTGTGATATCAAACCCTGCCGAGCTCACTGCCACCCCTCCCAGCACAGGCTGTTTTGATGCAGCTATTTCACTTTTTAAAAGCATTTACTTGAGGTTTTATTTATTTATTTTGAAACATCTGGCTACTACTTTTACATTTTTCTCAAATTTTTTGCATGATATAAACCTTCTGCACTGCAGAATCTGCTGCACTCTGATCTTTCATCTTAACACATTTCCAGCCCCAAATTTCACTTCAATCTCACCTCATCTCTCCATACTACATTAACCCCTGGCAATTGCCTTCCAAATGACCCCATTAAGCTGTAATTGCCTCAGCAGGCCTGCACTTTCGCTTGTAATTCTGTACCTCTCATCTCCCAGACGTTCTCTCAGCATCATTTCGTGTTCTGGCTCCCTTCACTGAGCTCAGCTTATGACCTCGCTGCACCATGGCCGAAATGACTACTAAAAGCATAACAGAGACGGAATTCCATTACTTATTTTTAAAAGTTCTCTGGTGCCCTAATGTAATATTCTTTGGGGATTGTTGTCAAGGATACCAAGCACCAGCCATTAAAACCTTTTGTTTCCCAAGGCATTCCGTCTTTTATTAATAAATAAAGATAAAGAGAAGCTCATCCACCCTCCACAAAGTCAGCGTGTGTTTGCAATGCTCTGGTCCAGCTCCAATCCTTGCTGTGCCCCCGGACGTTTCCCGGAGCAGGGAGGGCAGGCTGGCAGCTCTGCCCAGCTCCGGGGCCGCCGTGCACACAGAAATTAAACCATTGCAGATGATTCTGCAGGAGCAACTCAGCACAGCAATGCTGCCTTCAGCATATGCTGTACCCACAATGGAAATGAAAGCCGAGGTCCGAGCAGCCTTTTGTGGCCACCACGCCGAGGAGGAGGAAAACTCACACTGTCATATCCCACTGTCAGGGCTAACAGTCTATCAAGGATAATGGGAATCCCCAACGGGGGCGAACAAAACAGCATGGAAAAAGCTGGCTAATCCTTTAACCGGGTTTGTGGCTCAAATGTGTTAAAGAGGAACCTCCCGCTCCCGGCTGTTGTGAGACGGCCAGGAGACATATATTTCAGATTGAAAATTAATTGGTGCTGGATCCAAGCAAGCCTTTGCAGCAAGCAGTAACCTTTTCATTTTATGGTCATGACACTGAAATATTAAGAGCCCTCTTCTCCCATAAACTATATAAACAGAGGCTCTCTGAAAAATGGAGGTAGTTTTTTTCTGTGGCAGAGAAGGAGTTTTACTCTTAATTCATAATAAAACTTAGGGCTGAGGCTGCATGGGGCAGGAGGGGCACTGGTGGCTCTCCCAGCCCCAGGGGATGGGGTGCCCCAGGAGCAGCATCCTCCTCAGCAGGGCTGCCTTGGCACTGCCAGCAGAGCCAGAGGTTGCCACATCTGGATCAGCTCCTGGCTCGCTCTCCTGTGTGTTCCACAGGAAAGGGCAGGAGCTGGAGGGGTCAAGGGGGGCTGAGCACACACAGAGGGGCCCATCAGAGCTGTGCCATGCCCTGTGACCCCGCTGGGGTGACCTTCTGCTCGGGACTCCCTGCTCACAGTCACCGGCCTCACAAGGCTCCTCCCTGCACACCTGACCTGTGACCTGTTCCCTCAGCATCTGCTGCTCCTCACCAGCAGGGACAGCCCTGCAGCCCACGGCCTCCATCCAGCAGCAGATCCATATGCTTTGGGTTGGTTCTTTTAACCCTATTTGTGGCAATAACGAGTTCACGTGGATTTTTAGCCGAGAAATGCATTTCATCCAGGATTCTCAGCTAAAAGCACCTGAAAGCTTTTCACTCCTCCGTGCCAGGAGGATGGAGAAGGCCACAGAAAGTGTCTGTGGGTGTTTGCATGTCCCTGGTGTTGGGAGGTGACACTGCACACGGGACCATGTGTCTCTGTGTCACACAAGGACCATTGTCTGTGTCTGCCAGCCCCACACAGACACGCCAGCACTGTCACCAAGGCAGAATGCTGTGAATGCTGTCCTGCCACCCCAAAGCCACCTCCCCCAGCCATCCTCCACGGAGATAAAATCAGTCCAATCACTTGAGCTGCTCCAAAGGTCCCAAAGGAGATAAAAACTAACTGGGAACTTTTCCCCAGCAGGATTGTTTCTGCAGGCAGGTGCCTGGGCCTGGCTCGTTCCTCTGGCTGCGTGTGAGCCACGTGTGAGCCGTGTGTGAGCCACATGCTGCAGCAGCCTCACGCCTCAGGCTGTTTTTATTCTACACACCAGGCAGGAAATTTTCATTTCATGCATCACTCACGTTTTGTCCTGATTCTGCGAAGTCAGGTCTTGCACTGAAGGTAAAGCCTGGAGGAAATCAGATTGATTTGGAGTTGCTATTGTTTGGAATTCCAGTCTGGGCTCATTGGGCACTGATTTTGTTTGCTTTCAGCAAAGCCTGTGGTACCAGAGTACAGAGCTGAGGCAAGCAGCTGAATGAAGTCAATGCACATACTTCAGTTATTTTTGTTTTCTTTAAAATGAATTTTGATTTCATCACATTCTGCCCATCTGTAAAACCCAGATAATGCCATTTTTGTCAGCATCCTGAGGAAAGATTATCAGCCCCAACAGAAGTCATGAGCAGCAAATCTGGGTCTGTCCTGGTCCCATTATAAGTGTTGGGATCTCCTGTACCTGTGACTCTGCACGTGGCACCTGGGGCACCAGGGTGATGATGTGCACCTTTCCACACAGCACTTTGGCTTTGCTCACTATCAGCTTAAACACGACTGGAACCTGAACAGAATCTCTTGGGCTTTTCCATGCAGAAGTTACGAGTACATTGCCAAAACCACCACTCAGAAATGTTACAAACACACAAACAGGTGAAATCACTAAAGATAAAGCACCCCCAGCCCCCAGCCTTGGCAATCTTTCTTGTTTATCTGGTTACTGGAGTAACCATGAGTTAGGGAGACACTTCATCGCCATCTCCAGAGCTCTGGACATGTCTAATGAAAACAGCAAGTCATGGAACATCATGCAGCATCAGTGCCACAGCCGAGGCAACTCTGAAAAATGAGTTGTGCTTCTCACATTCCAAGATCCTTTTCCCGTCTTCCCAGAGAAAAGAACTGAACTCAGTAACTCCATGCTCCATATACTCCTCACCTAGCTGGTGTGCAGGACGAGGCACAGGGAAGGGAAGAGCAGCACTCAGTGCCAGGCTGCCCTGGCACACACAGCCCTGGCACACACACCCACTGCAGGGGCTTGATTGCTATTTTCGATGGAGAAAATAAACACATCACCCTGCACTGCCTCCCCTCGAACCTTGCCCCAAGTGAGACCCCCTGTTTCACCAAAGCCTGAGTTCCCATCCTAAAGGACACCAGGGAGCTCCATTCTTCAGTCATTCTGGCTCCTGAACATGTTTACTTTTAACTCCTAATTAAGTCCTAATCCCTGAACTCCCAAGGAAGTTTTCAGTTATTTTCTTTCCTGCTCTGCAGCCCTCAGCCTGCCAGCAGACACAAGCACTACAATGGAACACAACCTTTCAGTAATATCCACACCCTGCCTGGACCATCAACCCCTGAGCAACAAACCCGAATTAACCACAGATGGGTTCTGTAATTCAGAGCAAGAACCGGGCAAGAAAGAGGGAATTCTGTGGATAATGGGGCACCCAAAGCCTGTCCAAAACCCTGCACCACTGCAGGGAAGATAGTGGTGAAAGTGAAGAGCACCTCTGGCCCCATTATCAACTGCTTTGTATGAAACAAAATACTCTTTTTGTAGGTAAAAGTGATACAAAGCAGAAGCTGACGATACATTTTTCCTTTCAGTTTTAATCAGGCTTCCTGTTGTAAAAGCTCAGCAGACAGTGACGCGAGACACTGCCTCCCAACTTCGGTTCACCTTTGCCGTTCCACCAGGGACACCGTGTCAAGATTGTTCAGCTTTTTTGATGAGTGCTGCGTGAGTAACTAATGTGTAAATGCAGATACGTATAGAAAGCAGTTTTGACAGTGATGTATTGCAACTGGTTCCAGATGTCGGCGAGGGATGCTTGGCCAGGCACCTGGGGCTCGCCTGCCACGGAGCTGCACCAGCACCAAACCAGGCTGCACATAGATCACAGGGCTTTAACTCTCCAATTATAATCTTATTAAACAACCATCACTCGAGCTTCTGCTTCTCCTCTTCCAGGATGCTGCAAAATATCTCTGTGTTGTTGCTCACATTTTAATTTTAATTAAGGAGAGATAAGCTGCAATGTGGAGCTTAGCACTAAACCCTGCAGTTTGGCTGTCAATGGGAAACTTAAAAGCAAGCTGTTGAATTGGTCAAAATTAACCTTATATTAACATTTCACATTTTTTATATCGCTACACCAAAACTTGCACGCTGCAGATGCCAAACATTTAATTAGATATCCCCTAATTCCTGAAGTAAATGTTGAAATGGCTCTACAATCCTGCATTTTCCATGGAAGACATGAGCTGGTTCTGGATTTGCATCCGATAGTGGAGCAAACTGCCAACAAGGTCATTCTAAAGAGGAAGCACTTGCACACGATTGTAAAACTCATTAAAGACACGCGGAATCACTGCAAACCCCACGTCTCCAGCCGTGACCCGTGTCCACTGTGGCACGGAGTGGGCATCCTGCAGGCAGCAGAGCACAGCCCTGGGACACGGGTCCTGTCCCTCTGCACCTCCTGGCAACACACTCAGCCCTTCAGGGCACTACCGAGGGGACATTTCACATAAAAATGAACAGAAAGGTGCGCTGAGAGCCGAAGTTGGTCAGTGCAGTAGGAGTCGGGCCGGCTGCGGGGCTGGTGCCGGCTCGCCGCGGGCAGAGCGCAGCGCACGGCTCCGGGAGCAGCACTTAACCCACAACACTGATAAAGTTGCACTCCGTACAGCGGGAGCGTTTGTAGCTCAGCTCGGCATCAGTGTTTGGTCCAAAGGGAATTTTCTCAAACAACCTGTCTGTCTCCCTCGTCGCTGGCTCGGAAGCGCGGCGCTGCAATCGCCGCTCTCGGGGGATCGCCCTGCGGCTCGCTCCCTCCACGCCGCTGTGATTCCAGGCGCTGCTCATTGATCACCAGCGCTGCCAGAGCAGCCGTGTGCTCATCCCAGAACAAAGGGAGAGGGAGACCTGTGCTGCAGCTCTCCTCGATCACACCGAGGGCTCAGGGCACGATAAATGGAAGCACTGGCAGGGATGACGCCGCAGCACCGGTGCCTTTCCACCCAAACCCCTCCATCCATCGCCCCCACACTGGGGTCAAAGCCCCTGCGATTAATAACCTTATGATGAGTAAACTATTGCCTAATCGAGGGTGTTGAGCCTCCTGTCACCTCCCCATGACTGGGGGGGAAAAAGGCAGACTGACCAGCATCTTTTTCCAGTTGCATCATCAAATTTAATTCTAACCTGCATTTAAATGACCAGCCTGTAAAATTTCATTACTAGCACGGAACCTGCTAATGAATGGCACCAGACAGCACAAGAGCTGTAAACTATCGGCCGTGTCCTTCTGCTCACAGAGCTCCTGCTACGACAAACCTTTATTGGCCATTTGTGGTACAACATAAACCACCCGGAGCCAGGCTGGGCTTTTGTTCCAGTTCCTGCAGCCAGAAGGATGGAGATGTCCTGACTGGGAAAGAAAGTTCCAGGGGCATTTGACTGACCTGGGAGCTTTCTTCAATGACACATTCTGCATTTCGAGACGGTGGATGGGAACCAAAGGACCTTTTGCTTCAGTAAAGCAGAAACTGATAAAAAATGGCCTTTTCCTGCAGTCAGTAAGGCAGGATGGGGGCGAGATGATACAGATATCTCACGCCCGGCATGTTAATGTGCAGGAGCATGGTGGTGTGAACAGCCTGGCTGCACAGGCACGCTGCTCCCGAGGGCTGGCTGCTGGGGGCAAGGGCTGGGGACTGTGTGCTGCCTGCTCCCTGCCCTGCTCCCATCCCACAGCCCAGGGCACCCAGGGCACCCAGGGCACGATGTGGGCTGGGACCTCACCGAGCTGTGAAGTGTGACACACATGCACAGTGTGTGCCAATGCTCCCAGTATGGCATCACCTCCCCACGCCTCCTCACCCCTGTGGCACTGGGCACAAAGAGCTACCAGCACTTCCAGGCTCAGCTGGAATATTACCTAGAGCACTGCTGCAATTTTTACTCTGATTTTATACTTCCTTTTTAGTCCCTTGGCTAACAAACTGGCCAGAAGTTGTGTCTGGAAAATCCCAACATGATTTGGGCAGCTAATATCGAGACAATATCAGGCAAGTAATTAAGATGGTTGGTTAATTGTGAGGAATGTTAATTCTTCCAGTCTTTTTAGCTGGGAACAAGGGATGGTTTGAACAAGGGACCAAGCCCTGCTGTCAGGACGTCACATGCAGAGCGGGGGAGTGTGGGGGCCTGGCAGGTGCCCACACAAATGACAAACCACGAAATCCTACGGAAAATTTCCACTATTCTGGGAGCACTGCTGCTGTTCTGTACCTTTCACTGCCTTCGGAAGACGAGGAGGAGGATTATGATGAGACACACAATGGGGATTATATGCATGTTTTTTCCAGAGGAGATGAGTCCCGATCTAAAACCCATTGAAGTTAATTCTCAGGTAGTTTCCAGGCCCTGGAACACTCCTCCAGCTCTGATAAGCCAGCTGACTGAAGCCCTCTGCACCAAAAATGCCCCTTCCCCTCTTTCATTCTGGTGCCTTTGTGCACAGGGATGCTGAATTATTAACTGTAGGGAATGGAATTAATATTCCCAGCAGTGTGTGTGCCACTGGAGAGCAGGAGTGTCCAGCCCTACCTGCCAGCACAGCTCCAGCCCTGCCCCAGCTGCCTGCAGGGACCCCAACACATCCTGCTTACAGTCACAGAAAAGTTGCTTAGAGAGAAAACAAAGTTTCTTAGAAACACGTTGATTCCATCCCTGCCCTGTGCAACCAGGCTATGGAGCCACATCTTCCAAGAGCTGTCCATGTGCCTCTCACCCTCAGCAAAGTGCTGAGGGAGCAGGGGCTGGGGCTTCAGACAGGCAGGATGTCAATGCAAGCAGGACACACCTTTGGAGGCTGCACTGGAGCCTTTTCCCCACACAGAACCTTTGCTGTGGGATGGTCTGGCCGCAGGACCAGGCAGGCAGAGAGGCTGAGATGAGCCAGGGACAGCTAGAGAGGGGCTGGGACATGGCACTGCCCGAGGGGTTTCACTCCATTTAACAACAACCTCAGAGCCTTGCTGGCCCTGCTCTCCTCTCCCCAGGCTGGGCAGCAAGTTGGGAAGAACTTCAACAAATATTTCCGCAGGCACATGCTGCAGGACGCTGTCCCTCTGTCCCTCTGTCCTCTGTCTGTCCCTCTGTCCCTCTGGGGCAGTGTGGCCCTGCTCTCCTGCAGGCTGGGAGAGGCACAGACCCTGCTCTGCTGAACGCCACAAAACCTCCTGCATCCCATTGACACGAGGCCCCACACTGTGATTTGAACTAACAAATATTTCACGATCTCTGTGTGGAAATCTACAAATGAAAAAGAAATTACCGCAGGCACAGGGTCCTCTGCCAGCAGAGTAGTAGTAAAAGGAGTTAAGAGACACTGAGGAGACATGGTCGCTTATCACAAATATTCTCCCAGAAAAATAATAATAATCATCAAAAATTGCATTTTAGGACATCGACATTAAGAATATGCTGCTTTAAAATGTGCTCTTTATCTCGGCGACAGCATGAGTGTACAGCATGTGACGGAGCAGTTGCCATGGCAATGCTCTTTAGTGAGCAGCAGCCTAAACAAGTGCATAAAGCCCATTTCCAGCAGAGCATGTGCCAGGCCATGGAACTCGTGGAACATGCCAGCATGGGGGCACGGCCCCAGCCAGACCCACAGGAGCCCCTGCAGGGTTTTTACACGCAGCCTGGTGTGTTCCCCAGGTGTGCAGCAGGACACAGCTCCCCATGGCCGGGAGATGTGTCCTGGAGAAGGGGCACACACCTGGCACACACCTGGCACACACCTGGCACACGCCTGGCACACGCCTGGCACACGCCTGGCACAGCCCTGCTGCTGACCTGCCCTGGGCCAGGCTCCACGAGAGCAGCCACCGAGGGGGTGAGGTGCAGGGGTCCCCACTGTGCCAGCCCCACTGAGCCACCTGGGCAGGGCACGGGTGGGTGGATCCCCCTGGCCAGGGGTGGTGCTGGGGGCAGGAAAGCCCAGCTGAGGTTTTCCAGAGGTGTTGGAAGATGGAAGGTAAGGGGACACTTCCCTGCTCACCCCAAAGGGACAGCGGTGGCACTTGGGGTCCTTGGTGGCTGCTGGAGGATGCCCAGTGACCTGCAGGGTCTGCTCCCAGCCGAGAGCTCCCCACGCTGGGAATGGGCACAGGAGAGGCACTGGATGGTCCCACAGCACAGGAACAACAGAAGCATCTCCCACACCCAGAGCACCCCCAGCAGCAGGTACAGACAGGGCAGTGTGAGCAGTGGAGGAGCCTCCACAGCAGGGACAGCAGGGACAGCAGGGGCAGCAGGGACAGCAGGGGCTGGGGGTGCTGGGCAGAAGCAGGAGCAGCTCTGGGGGTACCTGAGCCAGGTCCCTCCCTCCGTGCCCACCAAGGCCCTGCACCAGCACAGCCCCGGGGTTATAACCACAGCTTAGAGCCTCCATCAACCCCTGCAAGCCTCTCTCCAAAGGAATGCAGCAAGAGGAGGGCAGAAAACTAAGTTTGCATTCTTCTGTCATTTCCAAAACTTGTTTGCAAACATTACATTTTTATTTTACTTATTTAGGGAAAATTACACAATTCTTCATAGCACAGTTTAAAAATAACTCCACTATTAATGCAGGCCCTTTATTTAATCACTGGCTAATTTACTCCTGACAGAAAGTAAATTCCACTATTTTCTGTGAGGCTTTATGAAATTGCCATCATTTTTAATTAATTCTTAATTAAAATATATTACACCACAGCTTCTACCCATCTCTCTTGATATTCTAACATAATCAATTCAAGACCATTTACATATCATTAATTAAAAGCCTTCCTCTCTCATCCTTAAAATCATAATGAGGCTCTATTTCTCATTAGCAGCCTTTAAGGGATAAAATAACAATACAGACAAGAATGAATGGTAATTTCAAAAACCTCTTTTCTGCTCTTGCAGCCCCTCGGACTGGACGGTGACATCGCCCAAGTTTGCTGCCAAAGGAGTTCCTGAATGTTTGGCAAGAACAA
The DNA here is from genome assembly GCF_052056855.1 of Sturnus vulgaris. NCBI lineage: Eukaryota > Metazoa > Chordata > Aves > Passeriformes > Sturnidae > Sturnus > Sturnus vulgaris. The sequence continues at coordinate 660,533 of NC_142264.1, forward strand.
ACCCTGAGACCGGGGGCTCTCCGCCCTCTCCGTGCCCCAAGGCAGCGGCTCCCCCTGTGTGACTGCGGCCCCGGTGGCTCCCCCGAGCCCCGGGGCTGTCCCCAGCCAGCCCGGGTGGCACCGGGCACACACAGGGCTGGCTCCAGCCCCACAACCACGAGTCACAGCAGGACAGATCACCGGTGACTGCAAACACCTCTCAAACCCCAGCGCTGGGAACACACGGGGCACAGCGAGCAGCAGAAATTGCAGTTCACGTGGGCTGCTGTGTTCTCGTACCTGCCCCTGCCAGATGAATCCCGTCCCACCGGGCTGCCGAGGAAGGGTTGATGCAGAGACGACAGCGTTAACTCCCAGTAATTAAACTCCAGAGCCAAGGTACGTCTCACACGTTCATAAACCAGCTGTGATATATCCTGCTACTGGAAAGAATTACCATTTATTGATAATGAAAGGTAAAAATTAACCACCTATTCAACGATCCCGCGCCTCTTGCAGGAGTTTAAAACCACAGACGTTTCAGAAAAGATTTACTGCAGCTCCTGGCATTGAACCTGCTATTTTAAATGTTTGGGCTGTGAGTGAGGGAATTAATACAACTTCCACCATGATTATTTTTATGATTAGTGTAAAATAAAATTTCATGGTGTATCCTTTGCCTTGAGCAGCTGGGCCCAGCGCTGCCTTTTCCCACTCAAGAAGAGGCTGAACTAAACCTTAATTTGTTATTGCTTTTTTTAACACGGTTTATTATTCCAAGCAATTCCTAGGTAGACCCTGAGCAGGGAAAAGAAGGAGAGCCAGGATCAGAGAGTGACAAAAAACAACACAAGTAATAGACAAAAAATCAGATCTATGTCTGGGGAATGTTATGCAGAGTTATTGTCACCAACATTAACGATATCTAGGTGCTGCATATCAGGCAAATCAGATTTATATCACTGTCTTCTGCCAATTGCAGGTGCTCCACCACAACTTGTCAAGACAGCCTGTCTGAGTCTTCACACGTCAGACAGAATCACAGCACTTGGTGTTTTGGTCTGTTGACAGCAATTTATTTTGATGTGTTGTCACAATACGGAATTCTTCGAGGCTCTACACCACAGTGCCAGCGAGTCCTACTGTACTTTCCTGCTGCCAGATGCTACAGGTTCGTAGAGGGAAAAAACACTGACAATTTATAAAAAAAAAAAAAAAAGAAGGGAGACTTTGTAAGTGTGCTGAAGGCATTTGGAGCCAAGATGTGCCCTGGGAGCAGGGTCAGGGGCAGTGCCCTGGCCCCATGGGAGTCCAGCAGGAGGGACAGGGGACAGCCCTGTCAGGACACTTCACCCCTCTCCAGAGGAAGCCCTGCCCTCACCCACCGAGGCCCAGGCTCAGGCAAGCCATGGTGGCACTGGTCATGTCATTTACACGGAGCCATGAGTGGCACTGGGACGTGAGCTTGGGAGAATTCCAGGAACTGCCACAATGTGGACAATGGGACACAGCAGCTCCCAGGGTGTCCCTGGCCTCACCTGGCCCCAAGCTGTGCAGGTTACCACAGCCACAGGGCTCACTGCTGTGCTGGAATAAATACACTGACTCTGGAAAGGGAAAGTATTTAGGATTTCATTTTTCATCTGCCGTTTGGCTCAAACATGAGCACGTTTCCCACTTGGCAGCAGGGCTCCCGTGGGGATGGGAACAGAGTGCCAGGGAAACCTTGGTGGGTGCCTGCTTAGGGTAAGGGAGCATCCACTGCAGACATCAGCACCAGTCTGCATGTCCCACGTGTCTGGATGCATTTGTCTAAGGAATAGACAAAGTGCAAAATAGATCCATTTTCCTGCCTTAAATCAAAGGATTTGGTTTTGTCCAGGACAGCTGTGCTGCCCCAGCAGGTGCCTCTGATGTGGTCCCCAAAGCCCCCAAACTGGCCCACTTTTCCCAGGCTGCTCACTTTGGAAAGCCAGCAGTTTTCTGAGCATACCCTGAATCCTGAGCTACACTTCAGCACGTGGAGATATTTAGATGTGGGGCTCCCCCCTGGCCCCACTCTCCCCTCCTGGCTGTGCCTCCCTCCCACCCGTTGCAGGCTGGCATGAGGAGCATTTCCTGAGGAGAGAAACAGACAGATTACAAGGAAAAAGGTTAAAAAGTAAGTACTAGTGGGGAATTCTTTTCAAGGACTGCTTGATTAGAAACAACCACATTCATATTCAAACCTTTTAGAACCAAGTTGCCTTTCTCAACAAGGTGTCTCTGCGGATATTTGCCCGGCTTTGTTATGGGACTCCTGACACTTCTAATAGAGCTTCTAAATAAAAAAAACCCAGTGCATTTGTACTGCCAGGCAATAACCTTCACGTTTTACTCTCCATTCATAATGAAAATTAAGGGCACATGACCTGCATGCTAGGTGGCTTCGAGGACCACAGGCAAGAAAACGTAGAAAGTGTGTGTGGTGAGCATGTCGAGGGACACTGAACTGTGCAGGGGATGCCAGCCAAACCCCCTGGGCCAGCCCAGCACCACCTCGAGAGGCTGGCTGGCAGGAAAAGCATTCCTGCTCTGCAGCAACGCCGCATGAAAATCTGTTTGTGATTATTTTTCATTCAGAAATATGATACAACAAAGATATCACTATTATTCTGTGTTTCTACTGGAGGAAAAAAATACCTAATGCAATTTGATCCCATAGCAAAGCGCAGCGCTCGCAGGAAGGAAGGCTGTAATTTGACAATCAACCCTTATGGAACAAACCTGATGTGCTGAAATGTTTATTCTAGAAGAAATACTTCCAGAGAATATTTCAGTGAAATCAGGTAAAAAGTAGAACATTGATATGAAAAATACCACCACTCAGGAAATAACTGTAAGCACCACTTTGTTTGCATCTGGGAATTGGATGTGGACAGCAGAGCCCACTCTGGGGCAGCTGGCTCAGCCCCCAGTGCCCCAGCCCCTCGGGGTGGGGGACAGAAGGATAAAAGCAATGGTGAGCAGCAGGAGATATGCTTGGGAGATCCTGAGCTGTTCTTGGAAAAAGGGACCAGAGCTCCTTTGCCACGGCCACAGAAGTGTGCCAGCCAAGAATGGGGAGCAGGGCAGGGATACGACCACCAACGGCTCATGAGTGTGCATGGCGTGAAAATCTGTGCCAACGAGGCAGAGCACAGGCATGTGCCAGGCCAGGGATAAGAGCTGGGGCTGAAGAGCCCGTGTGGGCAACCTGCCACTGGGTCCTGAGCACACAGCGACCGCCGAAACCAACCGGAGTCAATGACGCGGACGCCAATTAACACATGCCACTCCGATTTGCGTTTCTGTGCCATACTTTATTAAACACTTTCGGATGTAATTGAACAACACTGTTCCACAATTAAGCGCCACACAGTCCTGTACTTTAAAACAAAAGCTATGACAGTTCTGTACTCTATTAGCACTGGTAGATACTGTGTAATGTAGTAAGTAATTAAAAGCTAAAACTACAGTACTGGAACAATCCTAATCAGGCTCCAATTCCAGTAGCAATACAAGTGTATTAATTTTTTTTAACACAGTGCAAGTACTTTAGCATTATCCTACAAAACCTGCCTGCTCCAAGAATAACCAGACATCCTCTTTTTCTGCTGGCAAGCAGGAGCTAGCCTGTGACAGTGCCAGAGCAGCACCAGTGAAGACACCACCTGTCCCTGTGCTGTGGGGACAGGGACACTGTGCCTGGAGCAGGGATTGCCCAGGGCTGTCATCACCCCACAGACAGGGAGGGACAGGGCAGGGAGAGCCCCAGGGCACGGCCAAGGCTGCTCCTTCCTTGCACGGACACCCAGCAGCCCAAAGCCTGGCGGGGACCAGGGCCCTGCCCTGCCCTCTCCTCGCATGGCAGAGATGCAGCTCCTGCACCTGGCAGGGACACCTGCCCGGGGACGCTGTGCTGGCACAGAGTGGCAGACGAGCTGCCCGGCTCTCCCACCCACGGCGTGCAGAGGGCACAGGTGGCCCCGGTGTCACCTGCCTGGTGCTGGAGGCTGCACTTTGCAGAACACTTCCAGCTCGTGTCCCTCAGGATAACAAAATGTCAGTGCTGCACTAATCGACTGCGCGGCGCCAGGCAGAGAGAGAGCTGTCCCCTGGGAGCCGGGGCTGGGTCACCACAGCACTGCAGAGCCAGCCGGGAGTGGGACACGGAACCGGCACCCAGCCAGCCCCATGGGCACAGAACCGGCACCCAGCACTGCCCCATGGCACAGAACCGGCACCCAGCACTGCCCCATGGCACAGAACTGACACCCAGCACTGCCCCATGGCACAGAACCGGCACCCAGCCAGCCCCATGGGCACAGAACTGACACTCAGCCCCACACCGTCCCCGCCTGCCCCTGCCCTGCCCACAACCTCCAGATCTGCCCCACCAGGAGCAGGAACCACGGGCAAGCTGGAGACGGGCTGGGAATGAGCAGATCCGCGGCCAGCAAAGCTCTGCCCAAAGGAGCCCGTCCAGCTGCAGCACCAGCGTCAATGGGACTCGCCCTGGTGGGGGGAACAAGCCCACGGACACAGAACAGCCCTTGCCACCCTTTCTTCTTCCTCTGCTGAGTCTGCACTACTTCATGGCTGAGGAGGAAGATGATGGATTCATCCTGGATGCGTCCAAACAAACACAAACGTTTTTGGATGTCATTCCCAGCCGCTCAGGGCAGTGGGCTCACAGGCTTTGTCCCCTGCCAGCCACGTGTGTTCTGGAGCAGAGCACATGGACTGTGCTCTCCTCCCTGGGGGCAGCTCTGGAATTCCTGAGAATTGTCTATTGGCTTGCAAATTTAAAGCGAAATTTAAAACCGCTTCTAAATTCACAGTGGCATGTACATTTCTGATAGGCTCCCATTAACTTTGTTATGCAAGTTTGAAGATTTAAACCATTACAATTTCTGTATTGTGATATAGTTGCTATGGCATCACCGCTGAACTCCATCTTGCATACCTACGGAATGGGATGAGGACAGAGAAACTGCAATGGAAGCTAAAGAGAGGCTTAAAGGAAAAATCAGAGCCTGCACCTGACTCCCTCCAACCAAGGGGATCAAATCCAGCACTGCAAACACAGCACTTACTGCCAGCATCCGAGTGCAGACACTCAACCAGCCAAGTGACCTTTTCTCCATTCAACAATCTCTTAGGAGCAAAATTTGTTGTGAAGGCTTTGTGCTTAAAGAATGTATGAATTTATGTCAAATCCATCAGTCCAGGGACTGATAATTGCTCGGGTTGAGATGGCATTGGGGCCAGGCACAGAGAGAAGGAAAGGGAATACACCAGTTATTTATTAACTTGACTCCCCAAAGCCTTGTTATATTCCCAAATCACAACCCTACTGGCATAAGAGACTGCTGAGATGGAAATCTCTCACCAGCTGCCTCTCCTGCTCCAGAGGCAGTGCTCCCCTCCGTGCCGAGTGATGAGGTGGCTTTAATGCCTGCTGCAGGAGCAGAATTTAATGTGTCCCATAAAAAAATCATGTACTGCCCTAAAAATCCAACAGCACTCCTCTGACATTCGAGTGCTTCAAACCCGAGGTTTGTACCTGAAGTCTCTCCTCTCCTGGGCTGGAGCAGGAGCAGTGGATGAGCCCCCCAGGCCCCAGCTCTGCTGACCCCATCCTAAAGGAGTTCTGAGATTACGCCTCGAGGCTTAGATGGGACTTAAGTGCTCCATTGGCCTTCTTTTGGCACAGGGCAGGGTGATGGGTACAGAAAATACCACAGGAATCAATGAAACCAGCTAAGGTAATGAGGGGAGAAGCCACCTTCACTCGTAAAGCAAGGAAACACACGGATTTTAAAAACAAAACCACAAAATCTGTGTTGCCACACATACGGTTTCATGCTGATTATTGTGACAGAAATGAATTTGGGATTGATGTCATTAAGGATGAAAATCTCAGGGATCCTTGCAAGCACAGGCATCTTCCTGATACAATAAAAAATACTTAAAAATAATTTTGACTGGTTCTGGAAACCAGCCTCCTGGCTTTCAGAGGGTTTTTTTACAGTTGTTGATTCTGGCTTGTAGAGGAGAAGTTCCTCAGGAGGAGTTCTGGAACCCAGTCCCACAGCTATGGGCAAACATCATCCTGTGAAACCCCACCCAGCAGAGCTGCCATCGGTGTAGTTCGTAATCCTAGATTTGAGCAGCTTTTCTGACTGCAAGCTGTCTGGGTAATTGCTAAGCTGTCTGTGAATTACTATTGAACTCTGTCCTTTTTTATCTCACTGACTGACTACTATTTGTTATTAGTCCAAGTAATAATAATATATTAATGCACATGCTTAATATACAGAAGTGTATGTTTGTACTGCAACTGCACTGCACTCTGCACTCTGCAGCGTGGGAAAGCGCCGTGAGCAGAGCCAGCAGTCACACGGGGACCCAGCTATCATCATCCCAAAGGCCACACAGCCCACAGGCTCAGCATTCACTGATTCCTGCACACCAAATGCTTTGCTCTGACTGGCAATGCTGGAAAGCTCCGGGAATTTCCTCGCTGGGCTCAGGCTGCGCCCCGCTCTGGATGCAGTGTCCCAGCCCTCGGGGATGGCTGTGCTGGCCAGGAGTGACTCCTGGCACACGGGCAGGGCTGGAGCTGCAGCCAACTGGGGCAGGAGAGAGGGGTGAGGTCACCTGGCAGCTCCCAGTGCTCCCAGTTGGGGACACTGAGCTCCGTGGATGTCCCTTCCCAGCCCCTGGAGCGCTGAGTCCTTCCCGAGCTCCTCAGGAGCTGATGTGCCAGGTCTCTGTAACTTCCATTACCCAAAATATGGTGGAGTTTCCAAACCATATTGATCACTGCAGCAGCTCCCACCCTCACACAGCATCTGGGCACTGCACCATGCTCAGAAGCTGCTGCAATTCGTTCACTTTCAAAAGGAAAGCTGGGACAGTCGGCTTCAGAATGGAATTCTTTTTTGTTGACCTCTCCACAAAAAGAGCGAAATGACCTGACTAATAGGGTTAAACATCCTTCTCCCGAGGCAGCAGCTGCCAGCCTGGGCCAGCCACAGCTCTGCTGAGCACGCCTGCAGCTGCCAACTAACTCATGGGGAAGCAGAGCTAGAGAATGGCAGTGGTCAATAAATTTAATTTCTTATTAGCAAAACACTAATCAATAATCCAAACCAATTTTTTTTCCTTTCCTTCTATATTTCATGCTTATTCGTGATGTGGAAATGAGACAAATTACCATTACACTGTCATTGGAGAGCTACTGCCACGAGATTATGGTTCAAGAAAATTAGAAGAGTCAAAGTCCAACCAGAACTTCACCTGGCTACTGCCATGAGAGGCAATCAAGTGTTTCTATAAATACATTAGGAACAAAAGGAGGGCTAAGGAGGATTTCCAACTCTAGTGGATGTGGGGGGAACCACAGTGACAAAGGATGAGGAAAAGGCTGAGGCTCAGAGGGAACCCCCTTGCTCTCCATAACTACCTGAAGGAGCTGGAGCCAAGGAACAGGGCAAGAGGAAACAGCTTCAAGATGAGCCAGAGGACATTGAGATTGAATATTGAGAACAATTTCTTGACAGAGGGGGTTATGAAGTCCTGGCACAGGCTGCACAGGGCAGTGCTGGAGTCACCATCCCTGCAGGGATTTTAAAGCCGTGTGTGTGTGTGTGTGGCACCTGGGTCAGCAGTGCCTTGGCAGTGATCAGTGAACGGCTGGACTCTGTGGTCTCAGAGGGCTTTTCCAACCTGAATGATTCTGTGATTAGCTGTTCTTTAATTACTCCCTGAACCTGGTAGTTGGTCAGAGTGCAGATGAAGCTCTTGATGGAGATGACCTGACAACAGTTAATTGTAAACTTGATATAAACAACACTCATTGATGTGTTTTTCTTAAATAGGAATCATGAACTGATCCCTCATGTTGTGGTGCTTTTCCATTTTGCCAGCTCATCATTCTGTCTCCCATAAAGGCTGAAATGTCATACTGGTGTGATTATTGAACTACTGCAGCCTTCCCCTAAAAAACATGTTTCTCAACCTTCTGTTTGGGAAGAAAAGGCTCACATGAACAAAAACCAAACTCATTTTTTAAATAAGCTTCATATGTGCAAATCTAGGCTATTTATGATACAAAGCTGCTACTGCTATCAGTGATGACTATCTTGATGTCACTCCTAAAAGTCCTTATTCTGAGACTTTGATTCTTTTTAATCATTATTCCAATGTAGAACAACTGCCATTTTCTTCTGAAATTGGCCACTTCAGCATAAACTGCTCCCTCTAGAAGATCGAGTGGAAGAGCTCAGTGTGTTTGGAGTATCTTGGCCTAGATCCAAATTCCTGAACCACTGATCAAAATTCTGGAGGCAACCAAAACAGTAAGAAATAAACCAGTGTAAACCCTGGGTATTAAACGCCACCCTGGTCAGCCAGTCAGTGCAGAGGGCTGATGGCACACGGGGCTGCACCGACACAGCCTGCCTGGCCCTGAGAGATGGGCTGCAAAATTGTACCAAGAACAGTAAAACACGTGAACTTTCTGATTAAAGATGAAGAAGTAGGTGATTAGCAATCTGCAGGGAACCCAGGGCTTGGCCACGGTCTGCTGATCTGAGAGACATGGGCAGAGCTTGGCTGCAGCAGTCGAGGACCCAGCACAGCTCAGACCTTGTTCCAATATCAAAAGTCCTGATTACTGAGGAGTTATTAGATACAGCCATCTCAAGGATTTAAAAAAAAAAATAAAAAAAGCACCATTTGTATTCAAATATTTCATTTCCCAAGTCCCTTTCACTGCAGCAGCAATGTCACACATGCTTTCTCATGTAAATAATGCTTCAAAACAATCACATGATAATTATTCAGTCCAAACCAAACAACAACTACTAATTAAACTGAATAGAAAACAGTGCAGCAGAGAAAAGCCTGCAAAGGGCCTCATGTTGTTCGAAGCAATTCTAACCTAAAATAAATGCTGTGAGCAGGAAGGTGCCATGTAGGGAGCTCCACCTAACTTGTTGTGCTGTTATTTGCACAGTTTTAATAGGATTTTTCTATTAATCTGTGACAAACCATGAAATTTTATATTTTCACCATGACCAAGCCATGAAATTTGCCAACTTTGTCCATGATTTACATTGGGTCATAGCTATAAGGTCTGTTCTGCTTTTTAACTAAATAACTACTGCAGCTTCCCCTTTGGACGGAATGAAGAATTTGCCTATAATTAAAGCAGGAATTGTTAACTGCTGGCAGTAAAAGTTTACAGCATTGTTTGACAGTCACAAAGATAAGCCAGTAAAACCCTGGGATGCTGCATCTACCTGCGCTTCCCAGCCCCCCCAACAATAGGGTTCTATCTCTCAGCATCATGAAATCAATCTCAGATTAGGTAATGAAATATGCACCAGCCTTTTCCCAGAACCTTTGACAAATCACACACAATCCTAAATCTTCATAAATCACGATTAAAGACAAGTATATCATCACCAACGCATATATCTTTCCATGCCTGACCCAGAGACTAATGAGAAAAGGCCTAGACTATCTCATCTGATTAATTAATTCAAAATGTCTGCTGTTATTCAAATGTGAGGCTGGTATTATTTGAATAACACTTGACAGCAGTGCCTGAAGATATCATTTCTGATTTGTGAAGCTGCTGCTGCATAACTGATGATAGTTTATGAAAATGTTCCATCGAAGCTGCTTTTCTTGGCACAACTGTGAAAGATTTTCTGGAGAGAGGGTTTTGTGTCAGTAGTTGATGCTGTTAACATTGTCAAATATTTCCAAAATCTGTAACATCTTGGAAGCCCTTTTTTCCTGAAGCCTTGTTGAATATTAGCTTCCTCGTTCTCCCAGAAATAAATATCTCCATCCATATATGTTTGCAGCAAGGCCAAAGGCAGCTGGATTTGACCCTTTCCATGCTGCCTGTTCCTCACCAGGTGTGGGGAACAGAGCATCATCTCCCACGGCCAAGGAAGGGCTCAGGGAACTGTGACACAGCTCTTCACATGTTGGCTTCTCAGGGGTTCTTGGGGATATTTTAAATGGATGGGAAGGAGCAGCACTATAATTCCATACTAAGATGTGCATGAGCATTAATTTTCCAGGGCAAGACCAAGGCCTCGCCCAGAAGTGGCTGTGGGGTGGCTGTGGTGGGCACAGGCTGGTGCACCCACAGCCCATGCCAGCATTGCCACGCAGGCCGAGCTGTGCCAGAACAGTCCCACCTGCTCTGAGGTGCTGATGGACAAAGCCCTGGGCAGGAGGAAGGAACCCTGCAGTCACTCCTGCCCTGCACTGCAGCCTGTCCTGGGCTGCCCAGCTCAGCTAACAGGGAAATCTCACTTATTCAGGTGGTCCCACTGGACAGACCAGCAGGGACAAGTTTATTTCTGTTTCTGAAAATATTGGAGTCTCCTCTTTTTCCGGGACTGCAGTGGCACTGAGCACTCAGAACGCTGCACACACCAGCAGGGTACCTGCTCTGCCTGAACACCTCCAAAGGTGTGAACTGGCAGGTGCCAAAGGACCACGGAGAAACGGAGGCTGTGTCACCAAAACCCAAACCCATCACTGCAGGCGCCCAAGGGCTGCAGACCCCGAGGCAGAGCAGACTCTTCATGGTCTAAGAAATGCACACAAACCAGATTTCTCTGCCTCACACCCCTCACACGTGCTCCAGGGAGGGCTCTGCTCCCAGGGGAATGATTCAGCTACCTGGGGAGTTTGTTCCAAATAAAACTCACAGCAAAGGCTCCGGGGGTTTTCCTGAAGAATTTATGGACTGAAATATGCTGAGACTCTTGTCCAGCACATAAAGGGAGGAAGCTGGGTTAATGTAAATGCAGAGCAGCCGCCTGCCCAGGCTGAGGTTTGCAGTCCCTGATCCAGACCGGGGAGGAGCAGCTCACAGCACACCCCCAGTGAGGGCAAATTCATTTTACAGCACCTGCAATAAAGCCGTGGGAGCAGCACTCTGCGGGTCACTGGGCCTTTGAGGCACTGTTATTAGGAACAATTTAAATTACAACTCTGCAAAAACCATTTTTTAACAGAAATCTGCATTTTAAAATTTTCTTTTTCCAGGAGATAATAATAACCATTATTTTATTCTAAACACACCACAGCACCAAATACCTACAGCCCGTTACAATCAATTTTATTGTGGAATGTGAATGTGATGCCAGGCTCGGACCAGAGCTAAACTGGACTGCTCTGAAGCCATGGAGCCATAAGCACTAAAGAAGAGGATGTAAAATGTATGGACTAAACCGAATATAAATCAATCATTATGACAGAAGTAGCACTTATTTGAGAGTCAGAAGTGAACAAAATATTCTGTGTCAGCAAAATGTCTCCTGTCAAAACCTGCTCTTTAAAATTTCACTACAATGTGCTGAGACAAATGTCCTTTGCAACTCCGTGGAAGGAAGCATGTTCTAAATCTTCATAATTCAAACCTTCCCTGTTTTCAGGCAACAAAGCGAGCCTGAAAAGGCTCAGCATTCCTGCTGATGGGGTAAATGCTGCACCTCCATCCCTGGTGAGGAGCAGTGCTGCTGCTCCTGCAGCCAGAGCTCGCCCAGGACAGGAGCCAGCACCCAGGAACCTGGGGAGGAGACACCCACAGTGGCACCCACAGTGGCACCCACAGTGGCACCCACAGTGCTCCTGTCCTGGGCACTCCTGAGCAGTCAGCATGCAGCTCGTGGAGGCCAGCAGGTGTTCCAAAGGAATCTCTGTGTTTGCATGCACAGGATTGAGGAGCATGGGCTGCATCCCTGGCCAGTGACCCGCGGGCTGGGGGAGCCACAGATGCCTCGTGCCGGGGGCTCCTGCAGGGTCACAGCAGCCACGTCTCTGTCTCCTCCTGCACCAGGACACCTCTGGACCCTGCTGCAGCCCCTGGGGCTCAGAGCTGCTCCTGCTGGGGCCAGCTCTGGTCAGCATGCTGGACACTCTGCTCCCTTCCCAGCCAGGAACCCCAGCAGGATCCCAGCTCCCTCCAGCCCTGTGCCCAGAACCTCCCACTCCCCCCCTCCGTGCCATTTTCAGCAGACCATTTATCTTTGATTAAATTATAAATGTTTGAGCCCAGTTAAATCTTACAACTAAGCGATCTGGGCTAATGTCATCTTTTCTTCCTCCCCTTTATCCTTCCCAAACACACCACGCGTTCCTGAGGAGATCTGCATTATGTCACTCTTCAGTATATAAAATAAAGGGCAGGCATCTAAATCAGATCTCTGTTCTTCCTTACTTGGGATGACAGCACAAGCTGAACACTTTTGGTGGTTACACTGTTTGCCAATCTGCCACTACCTTAAGATACATAAAATACCAAATTTAAGACTTCAAAAGGTTGACTCCATTTATGTCATCATACTTAAGAAAAAGCAACATTTTCCAATTTGAAATTACTGTGGGAATGTGCAGTGGTCTGTGAGATGTCCCATCCTGCCGAGAAAGTGCAAATGCAACAAAGGTTTTGTGTTTATCCATTCAAAAGAAGAACCGTAATTTTTTTCAGTTATATGTTTTAAATTGGACACAATCTGCCATAGTCTCTAAACCAGCAGAATTAAAGGTCTGGAATCCACTGCAACTTCTGAAAAAATCAAAAAGCAGTGGAGAGGACAAAGGAAAGCAACGGCTGTTGGCAACAACCTCTTCCAACTCGAGTCTATTTTTGCAACTGTAGACATTAAAAAACCTGTTTGAAGATTAAAAATGCATAAAACTCGCAATTGACATTTATTTCCTGGAAAACAATCTATTTTTTCAGAGATGGTTTTTCCAGAAGATGATAAACTCCTTCTCCTTATGTTATGCCTTAAGACATCGTGTGCTTTTATCCTTTAGCAAAATATGAACCAGCTCCGAGGCTGACAATGCCAAGAACCATGACAAAATGGATTATTAATGAGAAACTGATCTCCAGAACTCTATTAATTTATGTCTTCCTGTCGGATCCCAAAGATGTATCAGCCCTCTCACTCAAAGAAAAAAATGCCAACATTGTACTTTGTTTTAAAGTTCTGCTTAGATGAAGAATTCATTATCCAAAGCAGTGTTGTGTTATTTCAGGCTCCTTGTAGAATAAAGATTCTTTATCAAATAGCTTAAAAAGCCACTGACAAGTGTGAGGATCTTGCAAAATATATTTACATCAACAATTCAATGAGGAATCTTGGATTTTTAACCTTTTTTTTTTTCTTTCCTCAGCAACACTCCTTGCCTTGTTCTGACCTCTCAGCACTTTGGAAATAGAGACCATGAAATTCCATCCGTAAAACCTCAGAAAAATTAACACAATGGCGAGCTTTTGAAATTCTTAATTATACTAATTATTCCACTGAATATAACGATCTCACACGTAAACAGAAGAAATCCGATTTCTTCATTGAGCACAAACAGCAAACAGACAAAATATCCTTTTAAGCCTCCGTGAAAAAAAATCTATCTAATCTGTGCTTATCATAATATTTATGAAATAAAAAACAGAGAGAAAAAATTGCTGTAATGTACTCTGGATGACCTCTGCTTGTGCGAGAGAATGAAAACAGCCTTTTGCTTTTCAATCCCCATCAAAGTGGAGTTAAAGGAGGGACAGCATTCCCTTGCTCACTGCCATTAATCATTGCTTTCTTCAAGCAAGTGCGTATTAATTTCTGTCATCCCAAACATCATCGAGTATTGTTACAGCACCGTTCACTCCTCATTCACCACCAGTTGTTACCAGTTTCCCTACACTGAGCAGAGACAGGGTGAATCGTGTGGATTTCAGTGGTGGAGGCCTTTATCCCTGGGGTGCTGACACCAATTAAGCCATTTCAAGAAGAAATGAGAACAGGCGCAGCCCTTGGCGGTAACAAGAGCTCGCACCCAGCCCTGGCCGGGTGCCACAGCTCCTGCACGGAGCTCGGGCACGGCATCCCGGGCACGGCATCCCGGGCACGGCATCCTGGGCACCGTGTCCTGCCTGGGCACGGCATCCTGGGCACGGCATCCTGGGCACCGTGTCCTGGGCACGGGCACCGTGTTCTGGGCACCGTGTCCTGCCTGGGCACAGCATCCCAGACACTGCATTCCAGGCATGGGCACCGCATCCCGCCAGGGCACCACATCCCGGGCACGGTGTCCTGCCAGGGCACCACATTCTGGGCACTGTGTCCTGTCCAGGGACTGCATCCTCGGCACGGGCACCACATCCCGGGCACAGTGTCCTGTCCAGGGACTGCATCCTGGGCACGGGCATCACGTCCCGGGCACCGTGTCCTGCCAGGGCACCACGTCCCACCCATGCAGGTGGCAGCCACGGCAGCCCCAAGAGCCAAGCTGGGCTTTGCCACACCTGGGATTTTGTAATCCATGACTGTCACTGCTGGCCTGACAGAGCTGAAACTGGAGCAGGGGGACGAGCTCCTGTTCCTTTGCTTAATTCCAGCACTACACATACACATAACACA
>NC_142264.1:680000-715000 GCF_052056855.1 Sturnus vulgaris
CTAAAAATCCCTCCACTGCATGTTATTACCAAGTGTATCTCCAGGTTTTATAGTGACAGGACTGTGCTATAATTTCTGAGAAAACCTCGGCATAAAGCTCCATAAACCCAACCACTCCTGTAATGTATCACCTTATCTAGTGCACAATCATTTCCACAACTTTTCATGTTAGTATAATTTGTTCAAAAATGGTAATAAATACATCCTTGAAGTCAAATAAGAATCATTGCACAATCTACTGTAACTTGTTCTTACTAGTGACAGTCAATCACGCTACCAGGATCTCGCATGAAAGAAAATAAGCAAACATTTGGGTGTTCTGTAATTACAAACCTCACTAAAAGCACGCTTCCTTCTTTAATCAACAAATATATGAAAGTGTGCCTGGCAGAGCCTTTGGAGTGTGCCACTCTGCCTCAAACAGCTACTGCACCAGGAAAGCACTGATCCCCAGCGATGGGAGCAAACCTTCTCTTTCTGTACTGACCAAACCAACCACCAAGGCACAAAACCCTCATATCCTTTAAGCAGAGGTCTAACCATGGAGTGAAAAAACATTCCTGATTAAAGGTGAGAAAAGAAGAAGTCTAAGGAAAGCTTAATTTCTTCATCTCCAGGAGGTAAGACTCGCCTGCAGCCAAAATGGAATGAAGCGGATACTGTAAATAGTGTTGATAGTTTACCTCTGACATAACAATTCTAATTAAACCCAACACTTGATAAAAATATTCCTTTTTAACACACAGCACCAAGTCAACACAACCTTCACAAAAAATCATCGTGGATAACATGCCCATTTTAAAGGTAAGAGAAGCAAGCTCTTGCATTCCCTTCCCTGAGGCAGTGGCCAAGCCCGGGCTCTGCCCCACCGAGGTCACCACATCCCTCCTCACTCAATGGCGAGCAAGGTTTCTTCCCCACTCAACAGCAGCACCAGCACTCAAAGCAGCACTGCCAGGATTTCCTCTCCAGCATCATCTTCTCCCAAAACAACGCCATCAGGGGTCTACTGGTACTGGGAAAGTTAAGGTCGGCCTCAGAACATTTTCATTACTTAGATCTTTTGTTCAACACTCTGAAACCCAAACTGAGCAGCTGGAGCCCAGCAACGCTTCCTCTTGCTGCCTGTGAGAACTGACTTTGCAGTGCCGACCGATGTTTTGTTCCTTCCAGTATCAGAAAGGTTCACTATGACAGCTAAAGTTGTTTTTGGATTATAAATTCCTGGTGGGATTCTTTGGGCCAAGCTCTGGGGAGCTGTGCTGAGCAGGGACATGAGGCTTCCCATGAGAAGAGCACTGGGGCTCCTTTGTTGGGGTGCCCAGGGCAGCGTGTGCCACTTGTCCTGCGCTGACGTGGAAACCCCTGTGGCTGCGGGGACAGCGCCGTGTCTCATGTGGTTCATGTTAAAAAACCTCCCAACAGTGATAGACTTCAGCTGCCAGGATCAGGGAGAGCATGTGCATCCAGCATGAACAGCCCCCGCACGCAGCTCTGGGCCGGTTTTTTATCCTTTTTCCTTTCTTTTAAATAACTATTGGGGCTCATAACAAGCACTGTCACTCCAGCACTGCTCCCCTGATTGACTTTGCGACAATGATCTGTGGAGGAGATGGGCACTCAAACAGCCACTCTGCTGCACTCAGGCAAAGAGGACTAGAGAGGCTCGGGCTGGGCTTGCTCTGGGTTTATTTTTTGCTCAATTTTTGCTCAATTTCCAGAATTACTTCTCTGATTTTTTAAAAACGGTATTGCAAAAAGAAAACTAATCACAAACCGTAGTAAAGCAATTCAGAGGCTGAATGAAAGACACACACACACACACACACACACACACACACACACACACACAAAAAAAAAAAAACAAAACCTCCAAACCTCAAAAAACAAAGGAAAATTTGAACCAGATCAGAACGTCTCATCTTTGAGCCATCCTGGAGCGTCCTGATACAGCAGAGCTCTCAGCACAGCGATCTTATGTATCATATATGCTCTAATAAATAGGTTCAATGAGTTGAGTTAAGGGCAGAGTTTAACTATTAACTCCAAATTCCCTCACTCTTATGGCTGTAAGTCAATCCCTTAATGTTACTTTAACACAATTTCTGACAGTTGAATAAAATCTATGGTCAATATTACAACCCCTTCCTTCCTAAAGGAAGGAAAATACATGTGTGATTTGCATCAGAAATGGTGGGAAACGCGGTGGGTGAGTGGGGGTGACAAATGTCCACAGCCCCATTGGCCAGGAATCCGAGCCTTCCATTTGCCTTCAGCAGGCTGGGCCCTCTCACCAACCCCCAAAACAGCAAAACCACCTCCACACACAGGTACAGCTCCCAGCACAGGAGCCGTGAGCAGGCACAGACATTAGAATACAGAGCTGTAAGATATATCTAAAATAATCCCACAAAAATCAGATGACACAAAGAATTCAAATACTTTCCTTTTGTTAAGATACAGTAACTGAGAATACAATGAAATTCTTCATGTTCAGTATCTCCCATTAGATCAATTAATATTCAGAGAAAGGCTTTAACATGAAGTTTAAATAATCATAGAAGGAGAAAAAGAACCACCAATGTTCTAGAAGCTTCTCTAGACCTTTCAATCAATTTTATTTATATGCAAAACCAAGAGAAACTCAGAAAAAACAAAGCTCCTCCTGATGCTAAAGCTCTCAATTTACTGACAGGCAAATGGCTTCATGCTGCCACTTAATCTCATTTCTTGCATAATGCCCTCTAATTAGCATATCAAAGTGAATTAATACTTCTAGGGCATTAGCAATGGGAAAATCTGCTCCAGGCTTCACAATAGCAGTTAAGCAAGAGCCAAGAAATCCTCAAAAACACCACAAACCACTTTGCATTGCAAAACTGTTCAATTTATTTATCCTCTCTCTCTAAACACTTTTACCGCACACTGTTTTACTACTGTTCACCAAACAAAATGATAATTGCCAAAGTTACCAGCATCTGTAATGCCTGTTTAGAATCTTAATTTAGATTGTGTACTTGAAGCTCTCTAGATGCTTCCATTGACCCCATCATACACCACAGGACATACTGAAAAACTGTTGTTCTTTTCAAAAATGCTGTCAGGATAATATTATTAAATAACCTTTTCCACTTACAATAAATGATTAAAAATTAAATAATCTATGACAAAGCCACCTGCTGGACAATGAGGAATGAGAGATTGGCTTTAAATGTTGATGCATGACTGAAGTATAGCAAAAGGGTTTGACCTGTAAACACATGATACAAACCCACCTCCCTTCCAGGTGATGGATTTGTATTACATGGGATATTCAGTGATTCACATTGTTACAGTCCCTGTGACTGTGCAACACGCATTGAGCTGATCATTAACAAAAGAACTGAAACACCTAAAAGAGCATAAAATTAAAGTAAGTGCATAATGATTTTTACTCTATGCTTTTATGCAAAACGTGCTATTTTTATTCAATCCCTGATGCAATAAACACATCTGAGCTGTTACAATCAGAGATCAGAGCTTTTCTCCTTTCAAAAATGTTTTCAGAATCTACATTCAATCACAGGTCACTTTTTAAAATATAAATTGCAATTTATAAACGAGGTCTAAAAACCCCTGAAACTTCATCACCTTAGGGATCCGCACCAGTCTTTAAAAATAGGAAAAGAACACTGAGTAGAAAAAAAAAACAAACCCACCCAAACCTTACCTCCCAACACCAGTACTCCCACCCTAAGCCCAGGAAGGGCCTGGAGCACCAAAGGGAGGCCGGTAACAAAGAGTAGAAGAAAACGCCGGGGGTCAGTGGGGTTTTCTGCATTTCTGCTCGCAATATGAAGGGAAAAAAAAAAAAAGAAGTAGAGGAATAACAAAATAAATTATGCTGGATATTTATCTGGTACTTCGAGCCTTCCTAAAGAATGTGCATTACTGAAAAACACACAGTGCTGAAGGAGCAGGCTGCATTACCTTTCCTATTTAATTCTCTGCTTCCTCCCTCAGTCCCGGCAGCACGATGGAGCAGCTCTAATGTCCAGCTGAGCTGCACAATTCATCTGTTTGGCTGATGAACTACTCCAACTCTATAAAAGCACGAACTGTAAGAGCTGACAGAAACTTTAATAATTTATATTAAATATTGATGTGAATTATTTACTCCATTCACACTTAAAGGCAGGAATTGCCTAGCAGAGAAAAGCAAACGTGACAAAAGGTCAACACGGCGGTGAGAAAAGGCAGGCGGTGTCAGGCATGTGTTATCTGAACCATGCTGATCACCTTGATAAGCGAAGAGCATTAAACATGACTGCTGAGCAAACAAACAAAGCATTCTTCTCGGGGTGTCAATCGCGGCGCTCCGACAGCTCCAGCCGGGCTCGCAGCTCCGCTCGGGGCTCCGCTGCTTTGGGCTCGCATCCATCCCCGCCGCCCAGAGAAATATTCATCGAGCCATCATGGGCACGATGTGCGAGGAATTGAAAAACGGCCGCCAAATCGCAGGGCGCATCCGAACCGGACTGCCACTCCGTAATTATTAATACAGCCTTCATTCAGATTTAAATATTGCGTTGCGTTTGTAACAATTTAGAGTGTCTAATTCTGCTTATATTTGTCTACGGTAGACTGCAAATATCATTATATTAATGCTTCACACAAATCAATGTTTAAATTGAAAAAAGACAGCATAATATCCATATCATACAACTTTTCCATTGAAAGCTGCAGGAACACAGCTTGATAAATGTGTTAAATCCTGCAAAAAAAAAAAAAAAAAAAAGAACTGTTTTGCATTCCCTACATGCCATGATAATAATTTATCTCTGAATGCAAAAATTCCTTAACTTACAACAAGCATCCTAAAATACACCACATGGTAACTGCTATAATTTGGTATTCTCAGATAAGCAAACAAATGTGTCGAATTCAGAAATAAATGGAAGGGCATGAAAGACAGCTATAAAATAAAATAAATAAAATAAATCCCTGCTCCTGGTTAAATTAGTATTGACAAGTAGGGCCAAATTTATCCTCTGCAGAGGGAAAAAAAAAATCTCTGGAACCACTAATCCCAGCACTCAAGGTGAAGATGGATATTTAAATGCAGCAAGGAGCACCAGCAGCGGGAAGTGCTGAAGGTAAGGTGCAGTCCCAGGTTCTATGAGACAAAATACCCGAATTTCTCTAATGCCCATAATCACCAAATCGCCATTTTCTCAACTAGAGAAGCGCCCTGGTAGAAATCCACAAAAGAACCAGGCTGCTGATAATGAATGTGTTGGGAATAGATGACCAAACGACAATCAAGACACTTTATTCAATTTATTTTTTCCTAGTAGGACATTTATGAAGAAAAGCAATGTCATTGCCATAAGGACAGTGCAAACGACCAAACGTTCTGCAGCACGGTATCACTTGTAATACATCTGCTGGCAATTAAAAAAATACATTCAAAAGTACAACCACTGAGTCTGTGACAAACCTTGGTACTGAAGCATGAGATGGGAAGCAAAAGCTGAACAATTTTAGCTGAGCTGGACACACATAAACACCCAGCACTGACTTCTTCAGCTGGTCAGGGAACAACAAAATATGTATTTCACATAAATGGACTGCACATAAATATTTTAAGCAGCTAAAGTGAGTAACAATAAGATCAGAGGTGATATTTAGAAAACAGCCAGAATACACACACACACACACACACACACACACACACATACATGTATGCTATCAGTGCCATTTCATTGTTCCACCTGAACCCTCTCCCGTTCCTGCAGGATTGCGGGTCGCAGTGCATTATCGAGAGTTGTTTGCGCTAAACAACACTTTACAAACGCTGAAAAGTTGGAATTCGTGCCGTGCAAGGGCAGAGCGCTGCCGCTGGCTTTTTACAAGCCCCCGGTGCCGACAGGGGTTAACATTTTCCAAGCGTGCCAGGGCTGCTCGGAGGCTCCGGGCTCTGCAGCACACTGACAAGGAGCGCCCGGGCCGTGCCATCCACAGCGAGATCTGCAGCCCTTTCATCGCAGCGCTACTTACAGCTGGAGCTAGGAAAATAAAGGTAACTTACGCAGCAACGGCGTGGAATTAACCCTGTGGCTAGCACGCGGTTTGTCTGGTTTTCTGAGCTTTTTTTTTTTTTTTTTTTTAATTCATTCTTAAAAAAAAAAAAAATCTATGCAAGGGGAGAACGTTCTTAATGAACATTTTCATCCTCTCTCTTTAGACATAAAAAATAGTTGCAGCAGCCCGAGCAGCCGAGCAGGCCTTTTGCTTCCCCTGCGGACACCTCCTGCCGTCGAGAAGTTCATTAAGTTTTATGATCTTCCCAAGTCAGTCCTGCTTATAAGCCTCACAAAGGCCACAAATCTGGCAAACCATCATGTATGCCATTAGGCTTTACTAGGAAATGAATGCTATTTAGGGGTGGTGGTGACAGTAAATTCGGGGTTGGTTGGCAGCTATCATTGTTGCTGCTGGACTTGGGGAAATAAATAAATAAATAAGTAACTGTAGATGTGTACACGGTTATGCACATGAATTCAGACATTTCTATAAACGTGTGATCCTGTCTCTACAAATTACTTTTAAAGACAAAAACCCAAATTATCTATCAACGCAGTCCAGGACCTAATAATACACTGTTCCATTGGGAAATAATTACAATTCTCTAAGACATTTTAAGGCTACAAGAATTAATATATTTTCGCTTCTTTCTCTATAAGAATAACCAGGACCCCAGCTTGAGCAACATCATGAGGGAAGCTTAATAAAGTCACCAATCTGAAGGTGTTTTAGTCCGTAAAAAAGAGCTATTAAAAAACACCCAAACAACAGTGTAAATTCAGTTTTTGATTCCTCCTGGCAGGACATGAGGAGACGGGCTGTGACACAGGTATGCAACAGATGTGAGTGTGCTGCAAAGGCAACTCCACCGCATGCAGGGACACCTCGGAGAGCAGGCAAAGCTCAGCCCAACGCAGCCACCCCATCCTCACTTGCTCATCTTCCTCTTTTATTGGGGGGGCTTCACAAGAACTCTGGTAAAATTTTTCTTTGAACTAATTAAAGCCAGAACTGGCAGTTTTCTCTACGAACACCGTGCTACCTTGTGGTTGCCTCTCAGAATACACACAGCTAATAATAGCTGTAAAGCACTTAAATGTATTATGCAGCACTTTTGAAAATGTTAAAATGTTAAAAAAGAAATGTCAGGCTAAATTCAGTAACTCAGTGATTTGCTTTGTACATGGTAAATACCTCACAGGGAGAAAAAAAATCTTCAGCTCCTGACCCCGTGTGAGGCTTTCAGAAATGAGATGCATCCATTAACCCTTGCTGGGAAGCGACAGAGTGGCTCCATGTAAACTGAGGATTCCTCCTCGTGCTCTCTCCCAAAGTCCTCACTGACACTACTGAAAACTACCAAAATGTAAATAAATGCTTAATTCAATATAAAAATCACTTAACTATCGCATGGCTCGTTTCTGAACAGACATGACTGCCAGGCTCCAGCCTCCCTCCTCACCTCTCGGAGGAAGACAGTGATAAAGCCATCGCGGCAATTCCCACACCCAGGTAAACTTTGGTTCTGATCAGGAAGAATTAAACACCAGCACATGACCCCACCGGAGGCAGATTTAAGCACCTGACAATTGTGGACCACAAGACAATGCAAAGCCTTGTCTGGAGGAGGAGAGGGGACACCTCTGCTTTAAATGCATCTCAGACCCTTCCTCGTGCTTCCAATTTAGAATTGTTTGAGCCGTTCCCTCCGAGAACAGCTTCCAGAAAACTGGCTACAATTTATTTTCACGTTTTCTTTGCTTTAGCACCCTAAGTAAAGCCTGCACAGACATTTCACCTCAACTGGGAGACCCTGAGTGAAGGTCCCCTTCCAGAAGAGTTTTTGGTGGAGGTGTGGATCCATCTCCATCAATCACTCAGCATTAATCGTGTCCCTCCCGTGCTGCGGGGCTGGCAGGAGCTCGCCTTTGGGCAGCCAGACGCCTTCACTCTTTGTTGCTTCTCAGCGACCTCACAAAAGAGAGGTAACTTGAAAACTTGCTCGACTTCTTGCAACACAAACGCAGGATCCCAACTTACAAGTTACCACTGAAACACCCCGAAAGGTTTCAGAGCACGGAGTCTCTCGCCAGGTTCCCCCTCGCCTGCGAGGCGGCGGCGGCCTCACAAACACCGTGTGCCAGTAATCCCAGCGCTGAAAGGACTCGGGGTTTCTTCGCAGCTCACCTCTGACATGTGCCTCACTACACTTGCCTTTCAAAACACTGAGGCTAAACCCTCTGCAAATAAAGTGACCGCAGGACCTACGCCTGCCTCCTTAATTGAAATGTGCCTCCTGCAAATGTCTGAACACCGAGGGCAGGTTGATTTCTGGCTCCGGAGCAGGGCGGGCAAAGAAGTTTAGGGAAAGGCAGGAAACAAACACAAGCCAAAGGAAAGGGGTTTCGAGCCGACCGAGGTGGAACGTAGGTAGGTGGGAAGGCAGAGGGATCATTCCCCTTATCCCGGGTAATATAATGCAACATAAAGCAGAATCAATCTTAATATTCACAACACAGTCAATACCCTAGTGCTTAGCTGTCAGCAGGAACTGAAGTGGATCCCCGGTAGCAAAGAAACCCTTGGACATAAAGCACCATAATTCACACAGAACCGCTCACTCCGGGCTCCACAGCTCAGATTTGCAATGATTTCACGTTGGGTTGTTTTCGTCCAGTTTTATTTTTTCAGTGTGGAATTAAGCAGAACGTTATTGAGTATCACACAGAGCTAAAAAGCCAGGCAATGGTTTTAGCTATATGTGAATAAATGGCTATTCATTTTTAAATCCAGTCATAATAAATGCTTTTGTTATTGTTAGATGTTCTTACTATTGTTAAATGTTATTATTCTCATTAAATATTATTCCCATTAAACGTCCTTGTTCTCATGAAAAAGCAGAAACATACATTTTGTATGTTCTCGTACAAAGCAGAATACTTTGTAAATTTCCTTCTTGAAACAAACAAACAAACAATTCCATAAATTCAGTGATGTGAAAAAATTGCAAAAAATCTCCTAAAATGCCCACTAGAAAAGCACGGAGTTTATTCCTGTCGCGTTAATGCAGACGGAAAAAAAAAAACCAACCCTGCACTTTTGCGATGATTTTTTGAGAATTTTGGCGTTTAAAAACCCAGCGCCCGGGAGGCGCCGGAGCAGCGCCGGGCACAGGAGCGGGGTCGGGGCGCGCACGGCGGGGCCGCCTCGGGTTCGGTTCGGCGCCCCGGCCCTGACAGAGCTCCCGCTCCGGTGCCGGGGTTAACACGCGCGGTCACACGGCCCCGCGATGTCTTTCACACACCGCCTGCCGGTACCGCGGGCGCTCCGGGGCCGCGGGGGCCGTGAAGGGGGGGACCCCCGCGCCTTTTCACGGCGCTTCCGCCGCCTCTCGAGCCGCCGGGTGCCCCCGGCCCCGCGGGGCTCCCCCGGCCCGGCCCGGCCCCCGCCCCCGGCGGCGTGAGGGGCGCCGGGCCCGGCGCGGCGCGAGGCGGGAGCGCTAAGATGGCTGCGGCGGCGGCGGCGGCGGCGGCGGCGCGGGCGGCCCGTACCTGTTTTCTCCTTGATCTCGCAGAGGACGCTGAACAGGGCGGGTTTCATCCTGTGGCAGTTCAGGGCGTGTTTCCTGCAAGAGAGCACAGGACAAGCGGTTAGCGCCGGGCTCCAGCAACATGGCGCCTTCCCCGGCCCCGCGCTGGGGCCGCTCGCCCCCCGGCCGGAGGTCCCGGGGCCGCGGGCAGCGAGGGCCGGCCGGAACCTCCCTCATCCCGCTCCACTTTCATGCGGAATTATCTTTGTGCAAACACCGCCCGAACGACGGGGGAAAAAACCACCCCCCTTGTCCCCGTCCTGCGATATTAGAACTGATTTATTAAGGAGATTGGGGGGGGGGGGAGGTGTACGGAGTTAACATTGTTTTTGTATTTATTGTGATTTAATACAGCCAGGGTTCGGTTTGGGTTTTATTCACACACACACACCCTCTCCTTGCAGCAATATCTGGTCAGATTTATAATTCATCTGCTGCCACTTCGAGACAGGAAAAGAAAGAAAGAGGCAAAGTTGTACTTTGAGGGATGGCCGGACAGACAGACGGATGGACGGCGGCGCCAAGGCCGGTATCCACCGGACAGTGCCCAGCGGGAACGGGCCGGGATCAGCCACAGCCTCCCGCGCACCACAGTGACGGCAGAACCATCGCATACTTCTACATTTATTATATCTATTTTTTTTTTTTTTTTAAGGAAAGAAATCATTAAATAGCAACTTGGCTCTGCCTTGGCTGCTGGTAATTTCTCTTACGGCCCCAAGAAGTTGCTCTTAATTGTGAGACTCCGGGTCTCTGCAGAGGAGCAGGAAGGAGAGAAACAAAAACCACACACACACACCAAAAATAATTTAAAAAATAATAATATTAATAATAATTTTTTTAAAAGACAAGGTTTAATTAGACGAAACCAACTTTGCTTGTGCCTCATCCAGGCTTTGGTCAGTGATGGTCATGATCTGATGGAGGATGTCGCCGATGTCCTGCTTCCTGCCGTCGCCGTCAGCCCCTTCGTGTCCGTGGGGAGGCGGCAGGGCCATGCCCCCCTGCACCGAGTGCCCGGCCAGGTTCACGCCGGCCAGAGTCTGCAGCATCCTGGACTGATCGTCCATGGCTCCGGGCCGGGCCGCGCTCCGGGCGGTCACGGCAGCGCCTGCCCCGCTCAGTCCCAGTGCCGCGCTCCTGACCGCGCTCTGCACACACACCACGAAAAAAGGAAAAAAAAAAAAAAAAAAAAAGCCAAACAAAACAATAACAACAAAAAAAATGTAGTATTTGTGTTTTGACCGGATCTCAGCTGTTTATTCCACTCTCTTCTCCTTCCCAGGGCAGTAAATCACTCTCTTCTTTAGTTACAATCTTCTTTCATCATCATCATATTGGTGCCTCGGATAAATGAGCTGAGCAGATTTCTGTGAGGTTTTCCTGGTACAATCTTCCTCCAAAGCTTTTGTTTTTTTCCTTTTTTATTTTTATTGTTGCTTTTTATGTCTTTCCCCACTTGTCCAAAAATCTTCTTTGCAAAAAGGCAAAATTAAAAAAAAAAAAAATTAAATACAAAATCAAAAAAACTCGCTTTCAAATCCTTCAGAAGTTGGGAGGGTGCAAACAGCAAAAACCACAACAAACCAGCGAACACCCCCACCCCCAAATTGCAACATAAAAAAGCCAAGAAAACACAATCACAGAGGGAAAAAAAAAAAAATAATCGCCCTCCCCCCCAAATAACAAACGATCCCAAGTCTGTGCACGGGGGTGAGACAGCAGCAATCAAAAGTTTGAACTTGTGCAAAGAAAAGAGCGGAAATAACGGGGAAAGAACTGTAAAAAAATTAATTACACACTCTCTGCAAAGCAATGTGCAAAAATATCGGCCCGCCGGAATTTATGAGCCCCGCGCCCGGTGCCCGCGCGTGTTTTATGTTGTTTGATGGCCGCTCCGGTGAGGGATTGACAGGCTGCCAACGCCACTCACTCACCGCAGACGTGTCACCCTGTGAAGGAGCCGAGCGGCGCGCGAGAGGGAGCGGAGCGCCGGCCCCGCCCCGCCCGCCGGCCCCGCCCCGGCCCGCCCCGGCCCCGCCCCGCCGGGCGGTCCCGCCGCCCCGCCCCGCCCCGCCCCGGCCCGCGCGCGCGGCCCTCCCGCCGGGCCCAGCGGCGCCCGCGCTCACGGGGCGGGCGGGAGGCGGCGGCCCCGTGAGGGAGCGACGGGAGCGGCGGCCAATCGCTGCGCGGGGGGGACGGGGGCTGGATGGAGCGCTAGCCAATCAGCGCTCGCAAGGAGGTGCCGTGCCCGCCCGCCCCACCTCGGGCCCCGCCCCCAGCCCAGGAACTTGTGATTGGGCCGTTCGAACGGTCGCGTGGGCGGGGCGAGCGGGCCGGGCCCCGCCCCCGTTGCCGTGGTGACGGCGGGCCGGGGCCGCGCGGTCCCGCCGGGCCGGGTCCGGAACTCCCGGGGCCCGGGGGACGCCGGGTCTGCCCCGGGGCCGGCAGCTGCGGCCGTGCCATGGAGCCCCGGTGCCTCCCGAAATCCCGGGAGCAGGCAGGCCGGCACCTGCGACCGTGCCATGGAGCCCCGGTGCAGGATGGAGGGTCCCGGTCTGTCGCGGCCCGTGTTCTGACCGTGTCCCCGCGGAGAAGCCGCGGGACAGAACAGGAGCCTTTGGTACAGCCCACGGCTCAGGCAGTGCGTTACCGGGGCTAATTGCAAATTCTCTCTTTGTAAATCTGCAGAGAACCGCGGAAATGGGAAGAGAAGAATGCACAGGCACCAAGGGTAATCACGACTTCATTCTCTTAAGAGGTTACCTGAAGATCGTGGCCACCCCTCAGTCCCAGCTTGTCCTAACGTGGGACACTTCCCCCATTCACTCCCACCTTCCTTCAATTCTGGTCCATTTTTCTCACACTTTGGGTGGTGTCCAACATGACAGCCCCCATAGAGATCTCTTAGGGAAACCACCTGTAGGTGCAATGAAGAGTCACAGTGGCAGTTAAAATCATCCTTAATTTGCTGTATGTGCTCTGTCTGCGATGGACAGTCTCCACGGAGTCATGCCCAAACTCAACCCTCCTCCTCGTCTAACCTTCCTGCCAGTCTGGCTAATGCCTCAGGCTTGGCATGGGTCAGGCAGAGCTCCCAGCTCCCCCGTGACCCAGGTGGCATTGCCATCCCACACCTTCACTTGGGCCCTAGATGTCACTGGAACCCTTTAACCAACTGGCCGGGCTCACGTGTGGCTGGTGCAGATGGAGATGGTCTCATCTATGGTCTCATTGTCGCCCCATGCAATTAATGAATTCATTCATGTTTCAATTACTTTACATCTTAATTATTCCACCATTGTCTGTCTTGAGTCAATGAGTTTTCAGGGTCATCCAGTTTTACTACGAATACCTTACTTTGCTACCCAAAAGGCATTTTAAAATCGGTGTTATTGTGAATATTTCACAGATGCACGTGCATTTGCCTGCTGAGGGTGAAGTGTCACGGATGGAACGGGCAGTGCCAAACAGGACAGTGCTCCCTGGCCCCTGCAGGGACCTGCTCGGCCTCACATCCGTGGAAAGCTGTTCTGGGTGACTTTTTGTACTGTTTGAGGAGGCTGAGTCCAGTCACTCCAGAGCTCTAGGCTCTGCCAGCCGCAGCCAGGCATTCCCTGTGACTTTTCCTGTGCTGGGGCAGCTCTGTCTCCTGTCCTTACTCCTGCACTGCTGCAGTCACTGCTACCTGCTCCTCACAGCCCTTGGTGGCACTTGTGCCATGCTGTCCACTGTCCTTCCCAAAGGCAGCTGTTTTCTGACGTGTGCAACTGCTGACACTGCCAGGTTAGCCTTTCCCCAGGGATAAATAAATCTCCTTAATTCCACAGGAAACTGTGGAGGCTGCACCAGCAAGTCTGGAAAGGTGACAGGGACACATGGCCAGCAGGCCAGGAACAGGAACCCTGGGAACACGTGCAGGAGGTGTGAGGTGCGGGCTGGGGGTGCCCAGCAGCCCAGGCAGCCGTGTAGGGACAGCACCGGAGCACCCATGGGTGCTGCTGACAGCTTCGGGCACGGGCAGCAGTGACAGGGTTTAATGTTTATCCCCTTTGCGTTTGTACACCCAGCGCTACCTGCCCGCTTTGACTCAAAGCTACCTAATAAATACAAACGTCACATTGGTTTTAGCAAGAAATTGGAAATAAAACCGGTGCGACCCCCATGACAAAAGCCTCCTGTGTGTTGCCGTGCGGTACCGGCGAGCGCCGCTCCGCCGCGGGTACCATCTACTACCGGTGTCCCGGTACCATCGCGGGCTGGGTGCCGGTGCCCACCGGAGCCCGTGACTCGCTGCCGGTGCCGCCAGGCCGGGTCCGGCCCGGGCCGCTCGGCGCTGCCGGCACCGCCGCCCCGCCCGTTCCGCGCCGTCATTTCCGCGGCCGCGGCGCTTCCGGGTCGCGCGCGGCCCCGCGCCCGTTCCGCCGGACCCGGACCCGGAAGCGGCTGCGCGGCCCCGCGGCGGCGGCGGCGCCGGTAAGAGCGGGGCGGGGTGGCGAGGTCGGGGCTGCCCGCGCCGGCAGCGCCCCGCCGGGTACCGCGGGTGCTGTGGCCGGCGGCAGCGGCTGTCAGCCTGCCCGGGACGCGGCTCGGGGGCACCGGGGCTTCCCCCGGGCGCAGGCGGAGCCGCCGCCGCGGGGTCCGGGCGCGTGTCCCGGCGGCGGGGCGGGAGCAGCGCGGGGCGAACGGAGCGGGACGGGCGAGCGTCCGGCAGCGATGGGTGCCGGGGGACAGGTGAGTGCGGCTGGAGCGCCTGAGACGGGCACGGCTCCGGCAGGAATTCCCGGGGGGAGCGGGGGGCACACGGGTGCCACGGGGTCCGTGGCCCGGTGCCAGTCACTCCATCCGAATGCCCCGGGTCCCTGTCACACGGCCCCTGTCCCCGTCTCCTGGCTGCTCCTGCCTGCCCGGCTGCTCCAGGTGGGCGCTTTGGGCACGGTCACACCCAAATGCCTTCCTGGATGGGACTCGCGTTTCTGCACCTGCTTGCCAGTGCCGTCAGAGCTGAGAACACCGCAGGAACAGAGGGGGAACGGGAAAGGTGTCCAGGACACGCAGCAATGAGCTGAAGTCTGGTAATTGACGAGTTCGTTTGGTAATTGACGAGTGTAAGTTTGATAATTGACCAGTGGATGGCTGGTAATTGGCGAGTTTAAGTTTGATAATTGACGAGTTTAAGTTTGGTAATTGACGAGTTTAAGTTTGGTAATTGACTAAGCAGAGATGCCAGAACCAAGCCTGGATATCCTGAGTGTGTTCTACATGATTTTAGGCATCCAGGGGGATTATCAGGTAGATGCAAGACTGGGATTTAGACTCTCTCAGTTACTTTTCCAAATTCAGAACAACTCCATTCACGGACACTTTTTTGGGTTAGATTAAAAATAAATTGAGATCAGCATGTACGTATAGACTTGTACAGAAATAACTGAAGCAGGGAGAACCAATTTAGTACATTTCTCTGTCAGTCATGTTTTCAGGTCTTTGTTGTAACACCCTTTGCTCGTCTGTTAAATTTTCACCCAGTTGCAACAAGTAACAAATTTAAAATAACAACAAATATTAAAATTACAAGTAACGGCTACATTCTTGTTGTGCATTTCCTTTGGATCAGTGAAGGCCTGGGCAGGTGAAGCAGCCTGGCTCAGGGATCTGTGTTATGCGTTCTGTGGCACGAAATTTTCCCAACCACTCAAAGTTGTGAGCATGAAAAGCACACAGCTGTATGGAAATGTCAGTTATGGCAACAAATGGCACACACAATGAACAGCATACTGGTCACATCCCCATGCAGGAGCCGCCCATCTCCCTTATAGCCACTCTTTTTGGAGATCACACAATCACTGAGGTTGGAAAAAAACTCTGAGATCATGGAGTCCATCCTCTGACTCAGCAGCACCTTGTCATGCAGACCAGAGCACTGAGTGCTGTGTCCAGTCATTCCTTGAACACCTCAGGGTTGGTGATTCCACCACCTCCCTGGGCAGCCCTTCCCAACCCTGACTGCCCTTTCCATGAAGAAATCCCTTCTGGTGTCCAAGGGCAAATGACACTGGCTGAGGAATGAGGGGTAGAGCTCAGGCTCTCTTCATTTCTTCCCGTTGGTGCTGGAAGGGGCTGGTGGAGCTGTGGGAGCAGAGCCCTGGTGGCACCCAAAGGGCTCCTGTGGGGTGTTGGTGACACTGCCCCACACCTGGGACCTGCCGTGCAGGAAGGGGCTGCTCAGGTGCTGCAGTTCTGCTGGGCTCTTCTGTTAGTGCCTCTGACACAGACTCCAGGCTGTTTTAATATTAACTCTGTGTGTGTGTGTGAGCTGAGGAGCTCCATCAGACTGTGATGCCTTGTTGTTCACTGTCTGTCAGCTCAGTTTCCTATTCCAGACAGCACAAGGGCAATCCCTCCCTTGTTTGCTTATTGCTTGAGAAGTGTTGTATCTAAGTGCATTATTCTGAAAGCAAAACAAAGCTCTGTGAATATGTTTTGTGTGCTCTTGAAAGAGACAGACCCAAAATTAAAAGCTAAAGGAACAGGGGATTCATCTTTTACTGAAGAAATGTGAATCTGTCCAGTTCCATTTGATATAAAGTCCCAAAGGAGCTGAAGGTCTCAGGCGTTTTTAAGTAGGTCTGATCATCATGAGTGTTTCTTAAGTCAGAAGCAGCTTACACATGCTGCTATATTTAAAAAAATAAGATTATGATCATGTTTTTAATTCAATACAAATATTTACATGCACTCAAAAGTGGAATGACAACAACCCAAAGAAACCAACAAAGACCAAAGTGTTTGTTTTGACAGGTGCTGCTGTTTAAGGCACAGCAGTGTCACAGCACCCTTGGAGGTGCTGCTGCAGAGCTGTGCAGTGC
Organism: Sturnus vulgaris; assembly: GCF_052056855.1. Classification (NCBI taxonomy): domain Eukaryota; kingdom Metazoa; phylum Chordata; class Aves; order Passeriformes; family Sturnidae; genus Sturnus; species Sturnus vulgaris. The sequence goes on from NC_142264.1 coordinate 696,522, forward strand.
CTGTGCTGGACCTGCATCGTGTCCTGGGCTCTGTCCTGGGGCCGGGCAAGGCAGCTTCTGTGAGCCTGGGGACCTTGGTGTATGTAAAACACACAGAGTAGCATCTCTCCATAGCAAACAGGCAAAAAGGTAAAATGGTGAAGCTTTCTGGTTTGTTCTGTTTTTTAAGATTGAAACTTGTATAGATGTTTATAAAATGTATTTGGATTTTTAGGCTCTTGAATATTACACTGAGAACTGTGAAAATAGAAGCTCTAGTCTAATATTCGAGCAATCCTGGGCTGTACTTTCATTCTGCACTCTACAACAAGATATTTTATTTATCACAGAATCCCAGAGTGGTTTGAGTTGGAAGGGAGCTCAAAGCCCGCCCAGTGCCACCCCTGCCACTGTCCCAGGCTGCTCCAATGTCCAGCCTGGCCTTGGGCACTGCCAGGGATCCAGGGGCAGCCACAGCTGCTCTGGGCACCCTGTGCCAGCCCTGCCCACCCTGCCAGGGAACAATTCCTGCCCGAGATCCCATCTAGCCCTGCCCTGGGGCAGTGGGAGCCATTCCCTGTGTCCTGGCACTCCAGACTCTGTATCTGGTGTGTCTCCCTCTTTCCTGCAGACTCCCTTCAGATGCTGGAGGGCTGCAGTCAGGTCCCTCCTGGGCCTTCTCCAGGCTGAGCAATCCCAGTTCTCTGAGCTCCATCCCTCTTCCAGACCCGTGCCAACAGGTTGATGGCCTTTAGGAATGTTCAAGCTCAGCGAATTGTCTTTAAAGCATTTTAGGCGTATGAGTGACGAAAATTGTTCCATGGTAAAGCAGCTTTTTTGGAAGTGTTCCTTCCCAGTTTTCTGTGCAAAAGTCCCATCAGCTTCACCTTCTCCTGGACAGGGACTGCTGCTCCCCTGGACAAGAGTGTTCAGCAGGAATAAAAATAAAATGAATGTTAGAATGTGTTATTTACGAGGCCTTCTGCTTTTGTGTTGTTATTTTAAAGGCAGCAGCAGTTAAGCCTCAATAAATGAACTCAAATGCTGAGATATTTTTTTCTGGATAGCGATTCTCCCGCACGCGTGCCCTGAAATTGGGTCACAGGGGTTCGGGGGTTGTGGGTCATCCCAGTGTGACACTGCAGCTGTGCTGTGTGTCAGGGAATGCCTGCAGACAGCATGAAAAACCAAGCCTAATCAGAGACATTAAAAATTAAGCCAAGTGTTTGCACATATTTAGAGGAGGCAGAGCCCAGGCAAGACGCGGCGCCTCGGCCGCGGCGCTCAGCACAATATCTGAATGAAAAATGACAACACTTTGTCATCTGTTCAAATTGATATTGCACTCTCGGCAGTGACAGCTGAAAAGGCCCACAGGTGCCATATAAAGAGGTGACCATGTTGTCATATTTCATTTAGGCATCCCTCTGCAAAGCCATAATTACCTAATTAGGTTGTTAATTAGGAGATTAGCATTTCGCTATATTGATAGAATGCTCTTTGCAGGCAAGAGTCTAGATACAGATTTGTCTGCCCTAATTTATAATCTCTGCATTTTTTATACTTATTTATTTGCTTAAAATCTTGATGCAAGATTTCTCAGGTTAGCAGAGAATCAACTTGTCTGCAATTAAACAAAGATTTGACAAGATCAGGAAGGAGAAGAGTGAACACTTCCCATACATACCCCAATATTCCCCCCCTCCCCCAAAGCTCAGTAATTAAAATATTGGAATTGGTGTAATTTGCATCCTGATTAGTATGACAACAAAAGTATAGCCAAATTCCAAGCAGTTCAGAAATACAGAGCTAATGCCAGATTGATTTACAGGTCTGGAAATGAACAAATAATTTGTTGGAAGTTGTGTGTAATGTAGTGTTTGCTCATCATAACTTCCCAATTCCAGTCTCTCTTGTGAGAGAGCCTCTTTATATGACTGTAAATGATTATTTCCTTTTTAATGATAGGACCAGAGTGTGAGTGACAGCTTCTGCAGATAAGTATTCACTCTTAAATGCACTTGAGCTTTTGCTGAAACATAAACTTGAATGTTCATATATTTCAGTTCACTTTCCTTTATCCTGCCTGCCCAGGACCTGTCTGTGTTTGAGGGGGTTGATTATTTGTGCTGCTGCAAATGCAGATAACCAGAACCATTCCTTGTGCAATTGCAGACAGAAGTTGACTGGGAAATTATTTCATATAACCTGAATCATAAATTTTGAAGTATGTTCGTGCCGTCCTGTTCCTGCTTATATGATGCTGGGGGAAAAATCAATTTTTAATTCTAATCTGCCTATCTTTTTCATTAGTTTTTAAAGATCACTTTAAAGAGCTCCAGTCAAGGAGGTGTTTGAGCACAGGGACTATGGAAGCCCTTGAATGATAACATGACCTGCAATGGTATATAATTTTTCCAGCTCGCTATTTTTTGGGTTTGTTAGTAACTGTCTTGGATCCAAATTGTACCTTCCACAAGTTGTGTTTTTGGAATATTTTTGTTTACTTTGAACAGGACTTTAATTGTTTATTACTTCCCTAAGGAAGATAGTCCGTTTAAACATATTAAAACAAAAAACAAAACCCAAAAACAAGCTACAGTTTTGCAGAACACGAGGAGGGAAGGTTTTTTTCCCCCTGCTTCTCACTTCTTACTTTTATAATTTAGAGAGGAAGATTGCAGGAACTGGCTTGAGAGTTTTATGTAGAATTTGGAACTGCTTTTAGCCATTTGAACTGGAGGACTTTTAAAATCATTCCGTTAAAATTTGTAGAACTTCACAGTTTTACCTCCTTCGTGCAGCAGAACATTTTAGTTGCTGACAGCTTTCTCTGATTTTATTGCTTCTTGTAGCTTATTTAGAGGTCTGTGTATTTCAAAGCATAGAAGGCAAAAATATCAACCCTCCATGTGAGGAAAATACTTCCAGTAAGATGCCACGGGAAGGTGGCAGTGGTTTGTCAGTTCAGGGACACGTCCTGCAGTGGAGATGTGGCTCTGGTGGCACCACGGGGCTCTGCTGGAGCTGGCAGGGGCTGACCTGCAGCCTGTGAACTTTTGGGGACAGGACAGGGTGTGAAAGCGCCTGTTGGCTCTGGTGTCACTTCACCGAGTGAAATCCATGGTTGTGCTGGAAAATGTGTCAGGGTGTGCGGGAGGGGCAGTGGGTGGCAGAGAAGGGTGGGGCAGGGCTGCCCCAGCTCTGGGGCAGTGACAGGGACGAGCCACCTTGTGCTGGGCAGTGAGAGCGAGGCACTCTGTCAAATTCCACTGCGCGCGTTTGAAAAAAAAAAAAAAAAAAAAAAAAAACCAACCCAGAAAATCCATTCCAGAATAGCTGTGTGTTCCCCAGAGTAAGGAAAGCTGCGCTCAGCATTTTTCATGCTCAAGGTCAAACGTTTCCCCTGCACACAGCAGCGAGCCCGGGCTGACACATGGCTCAGCCCCACCAGCCTGTGGGTCCAGCACGGAGCAGGGTTCCAGCTGTGCCTGCTGCTGCCTGTGCTGACACGGGCTGGGATGGATGGGATGGATGGCAGGCGTGAGCTTTAGCTTGTCCTTTCCCCTCATCTCACACTTCTCTGATACCTCGTTGTCACCTCGTGTAGGTGAGCATGCAGGTATGATACTCTGGGTGGGGCGATTGGTGGGCGGCAGGAAAGCGAGACAATCTTTATTTAAATAATTGCAGTACATCAAGCGAGCGGGAGGGTCACAAGAACAGTTAACATGTTGTGATGATGAAGCTGCCTCCCGAAATTCAGCTGTGTGTTTAAGGTAGAGCCTGCATAGCTGCAGATCCTTTTCCAAGACCTTTGTGTCACCTCCCGGGAGTGGAGTCGTTTGTTAGCCTGCTCTGCATTGCTCATTGTGTGCCGGGTTATGAATGAGCCTGATCTGCATAAAGCCCAGCTCCTCTCGCTGGGAGAGTCTAGCGATGCCATAAATATAGCTGTGGGGTACTGGAAGAGGAATACAGCTGATAAAAATAGTAGACTGAGATGCAGCTGTCTGATTCTGCCACGAAGTTCCTGTGAATCCTGGCGAGGCGTTCAGCCTCTTGCTGGAGCAGTTTGGCACCTTTGGGGATGTTCTGTGACTGCACCAGGCTGATGGGGGCTGTGCCCTCTGGGGCCAGGAAGGGCAGAAGGAGAATTCATTCCCAGTGTGCAGAAAGTTGGATAGGTGAATAATAAAGATCAGGAAGGAAGTGAAGATCTCTGCCCCCCTGTGTGATGAATCACGGGTGTTTGCCAATCAGAACATCACTGAAACCCCAGCCTGTGCATCCTGTTGTACAGAAATACCAAACTCTCAAATTTTGGAGATTTCACATTGCTCTCTTCAGTTGTAGTGTTTGCACAGAGCATGTTTGGCAGCTGCCTGCAAAGTGGTTTATTCAATAGTAGAATATTATTTGTATAGCACAAGTCTTAGAAGAACATTTATTTTTTGTTTATGATTAAAGAATGGGTAAGATGCTGATGCTTAGCAGGTCCCTGAATTCCATTAAATTCCTGTTCTCTGTGAGGATGTGGTGATGGTGTGTGGGTGTACGAGTGCAGAAGGGGTGTGCTGGCAGATCTCAGCAGATCTAGAAATTTATTTTGGGTCTGTGATTTTGCTGGAACCTTCAAGGTGTTCGTGTAAAGGTTTGCAAAACTGAACTTTGCTTCTCTGAGTTCTCTCTCGCTGGAAGTCACTGTTCTTCAGAGCAGGTCTGTGCCTTTATCAACAGGAGGAACTGGTTAAAATTCTAAATATGGCATCAAAACCTGAACTGAATTTCGGGGTCTGAACATCTGAACTATTTTTTTTTAACTGTTCAGAGGGCTTCCAGTTAGCATTAATCTGTTGATAAATTAGCTTTAATGTATCTTTATGAAAATTCTGAAGAGGAGGACATAAAAATATGTTTGTGTTAAACTTGTAGAATTTCCAGCACTTTCTCAGCGTTCAGGTTTATGGGAAAAGCAGTTGCTCATGTGAGTTGGGAAGAAGCTTGGCTGATTTAGCACACACATTTAATGGCAGGAAGTCGGGGTGCAGAGTATAAAGGTAAAACTCTCGCATCTGCTGTTACATGTTGTTAACTCCCTCAGCAGACATTAAATCATTTCAAGTACAATAATAGTGTGGGAGGTAAATTAACTAACCATTAACAATCTTATAAATACACAATTAACATGCCAACATTTATATGACACATTGATGGGGCAGCAGTAATTTTTGATTGGGAGTTTGCAGACCTTTCCGACGCCTGAGGCTGTTTTTTATTTAAACAAGTTTTTGCCAACTGCAGGTGCATGTGGCCTTTCCTAATCAGTGAGTAGAAATAATTCAGTTTGAAGCACGTGTTTTTTGTGATGTCCATAAGCTGTGCTTGGTTGTGCCTGTGTTTTTTGGGGCACCCTGGTGCAGGGTGGGAGCCCTGGACACAAGGATGGATGGGTGGGACATTTTCCTTGTGGCCTCTCCCTTGGAGGACAGGGAGAATTCCCTCAGGAGCAGCTCTGCCTGCTTTGATGGGAAGAGGCAGAAAATTAAAACAGAGTGTGGAGTTGTGGTGCTGCCCAGGCTGGCAGGAGGTCCCATCCAAGTCCCACCTCCAGGCTGTGTCCAGTTGGGCTTTGAGGATCCTGCTGGAGTGAATTTCACTAACAGCATAATTTATTACAATGTATGGTACCAGCAGAGTATTAATAACCAGCAGCATGTCAGGCTTGTTTCTCTACCATTCATTTATTGAATTTGTTTTTGCTTCTGGGTCTGTTGCTTAGTGTAATAATTCTGAATTTGTCTATATTTTTTAAAGCAGAAAGGGGACAGTCTCTGAAAAAACCCTACAATATTCGCAGTCAAGGGAGAAAAAAAAGTTTAAAATTCTGAAGGCTGTAAGTCTCTGTTAATTGAGGATTATCATCAGTGGATGTTCATGTTTGCTGGGAGGAAGGACACTGGTAGGGATGGAGCATTTGCAATCTACAAAAAACCTTCAAAATTTTGCTTTTGTCGTGGTTAGATGAGTGTCCAAATGAGGGTTTATTTTTGCTTCCAGCTGTTTAAAGCAGAAGCTGCTCCGTGGGCCCCTCTGTGTTGATTTCACCTTTCCCTCCCTACACCTTTCCTCTTGGGAAAAAAAGGGGACACAGCAAAATGCATTCACTGGTCCTGGAACAAGCCAGGCTGCTCCTTTCCTTCCCTCCCCTCTGTTAAAACATCCCAGGAGAAGGCCAGCTGCCTTTAGCAGATTCTCATGGGACGTGGCTTTGTGTGGTTTAAAAAGCAGTTTTGCAAGCAGCAAGGGCAGGGGATTGCTGGTGTTTCTGAGTTCAAAATCCCAAACACACACACGCAGCTCTGTAAAGTGTTTTTCTCTGATTAGAAAAGCAGTGGGGATTTCAGACTCCTGGAATTTAGATCCAGTCTTGCCCTGTGTGTGAGCTCGGACCAGATCCCCTCAGGTGGAGGTGTCCCCTTGGCTCCTGCTGCTGCTCACTGCATGAACAGCAGTAATTATTATTTTTCTTTTTGGGTGATTTTCAGCAGGTCATTTTTTGATACAGCTCACCCCACAGCTCCAGTGGCAGCTTTGGGAGGTGGTGGAATTCCTGGAGCAGGGCCAGGCGGGGCACGGAGCTGCCCCTTTCAGAGTCAGCCCGGGTTTGAATTAGATTGACATAACTACAAACCCACAGCTACAGAAAAATCAGATAACAATGTGAGCATGGTCTGGGTTTTGTGGTTTGGGGGATTTTTTTCCCTTTTCCTTTTTGCCCTCTACTTTGTTTCAAAAGGCCACTTGAGTGCTCTGAATGAAATATCTTAGGTAAGTGGCAATTACTGTTTTTAAAGTGCTTTAGAGCTCAGGCGTGTGCTGTTTGGTCACAGAGCTTTCTGTGTTACAGCAGTTGCCCTGTGTGAAGCACCATGCAGCAGCAGATGTTCAATATTCTGTCCTGAGACGCTAATCTCTTCATGTTTAAGTTGTTCCTGGAAATACAAAACCTGAAGAGGGTCTGTAATAAGTCAAAAAGTTGCTGTGTAGATGCAGAAGCGAAACAGTAACGTAGTTATGATGGGTGAAAAGAAATCCAAGACCCTGTTGGTTTTGTAAACGGATTAGTTGGAATAGGCAGATATTTCTGTTCTGTGTTCTCTTGCCATCCTGCTTTGTGCAGCACTGAGGGGTATTTTGTTTTTTAGCAGCCATGAGTTGCAGAGTCCTGGGACCTGGCTGCAGGTATCTCTTGTGTTCAGGTTTCAAGCTGCCCTCCAAACCAATGGATCTCAGCAGCCAGTGCAGCCTAAATAAACTGGAGCAGAATTAAAAGTTTGCCCTCAGCCAGTCGGGGTTCGAGCTCTTTGTGCTGCGAGGGTTTTTGTTCCTAAAACCTCGTGTACATTATTTCCAGGTACGTGTGTCCATGAAACAAGATGGAGAGAAGATAGTAGAGTGAGGGGGTGGCCCTGTGGACAGCATGGCTTTCCTGGACAACCCCACCATCATCCTGGCTCACATCCGGCAGTCGCACGTCACCAGCGACGACACGGGCATGTGCGAGATGGTCCTGATCGACCACGACGTCGACATCGACAAGTTCAACCCCTCCTCAGCCTTTGGGGATCACGGGGCAGAGCCGCAGGGCAGCAACGGCGACACTCAGGGCTATGTGTACTCCCAATCCGTCGATATTACCTCAAGCTGGGACTTTGGCATCAGGAGAAGGTCGAACACAGGTGCGTGGTGCTGCTGTCACACCCGGCTCCCCTGAGGCTGCCTCGGACAAAGCCGAGCCTCGCTGGCTTGGTGGCTGCCAAACGTCTTTTGTGATCCTTTTATAGGATACATAATGATTCAGTTACTTCAGTGTGCTGTCAGCCGAGCCTTAATTGCTGTTTTACCTATTCCTGTACAGAGGAATATGGAGATAGTCACTTTTATATATATAAAAAAATTCAAATTGTGAAGACATCAAATCTAAATCCAAAGTACATGAACAGTCTTTGATATCTCTATTGTTACTGTCTGGAGGGGTGTTAACTTTTGAACAGGATAGTTATTTTCTGAGAAAAAAATCTGCCTAGTGAGGCATCAAATGTATTTGTTATAAAAGAGAGGAATGAAGTTTGATGTGAGCCAGCAAAGGGAATGACTTGTCTGTATTTTGTCTCCTAAAGTTTTATTTCTGAGAAAAACCTTGAGCTAGGGTTTAAGGTACCAATTTAGAAAGTTTAAGGGTGAACACCTTTGCAAAATACACTCATTTTGTCGTGACTGGCACAAAGCTCTCCCATGTGGTGCTCCATACAAGGGATATCCAGACTTCTGCTTACACCTGAGGAATATTACAGACAGGAGTTCAGTGAGGTAAAATACAGACAAGAAGGTTGGTGTGTGGTGGTCAGTACTGACCTCTTTTTTTCTGTTTCTGTATATATTTTTTTAATGATTTCTGCAGGTATTATAACACCACCTAGAGCCCAGAAAGCATCTCTGTGCTCTGCTTCACCAGGAAAATGTGTGTGGTGGTGGAAATACTGAAATGCCTTTTTACAAGTAGGGAGTTGGGAAAGGTTCCAGAAAAGCCAAGCACTGATCTCCTGTAGCAGAGAGTGAGGTTTGGAATAAAGTGAGATTGGAGCCCAGCCTGGCAGGAGGCTGTGCTGGCACCCCAGGGTGCCAGGCTGCCCTGGGGCTGGAGCAGTTCAGGCTCATGAGGAAGGAGAGGCAAAGTTGGAAAATTTATAGAATTACCCCAGAAAATGATTCTGAAGGCTCATTTCACCCAGGGAGCAGACTGATGGAATAATCTCCATTTGAATTGCAGTTTGAAGTCGTTCCAGGTGCCAGCTGTGGGGTCAGGCTTAGGAGCAGATTCTGTGCCTCAGCTCGGGGTGGCAGGAGCAGAGGTCAGGGCTCAGCTCACAAACCACGACTGTGTTTGCTCAGAGATGTTTTCACACTCAAACTCTGCCAGGCTGCCTGTGGCAGTGAACATTGAATAATTCACATTTCTGCCAGGTGCTGCCCATTCCCTGTGGCTGGCACTGCTGCAGCACAGCCCCACTCTGAGAGGCTCCTGTGGGATCTGCAGGAAGGTGCTGACTGTGCTCCAGTGCATTTATTTTAACAGGGGCTGGAAATACCACACAGCATAAAAAAGTGCATTATTCTTGTTTCTAGTGTACAGATTTTCCTTTTTTCCTTTGTCTACCTGTTCATCTAACAGATCTTTTGTGATAGCTCGTTTGCAGAAAGGATTTTGGAAGGTAATTTTGAGTTACAGTGTGGGCAGTGCTAGTACAAATGTGGGGCTTTTCCTTCAGAATAAAATATCTATGCTACAACAGCGTTTTCCCAATATTTAAACTTATGAGGAGGGATATTTTTCTTATTTCATCAACAGGAAGCTACCTAGAGCATCTTGTAAATGGGAGGTACTTCTCAAAGCCCCCCTTTGTGCTTGTACCTTAAACTGCTCGTTACAGCTCTTAAACCTCAAAGGAGTATTTTTTATCAGTTCCCTGATTGACAGTATTTTTATGGGGAAAAAAAAAATTACTTCATTGTCCACAATTCAGTTCAAAGACCTAAATGTAAGAATAATAACAGAAGGGATATAAGGGATGATGTTTTTTAGTTGCTGAAAAGGCTCAGGGAGCTCCAGTTGTATCCAAAAATTGTCAGAGTAATTTAGCATTTTAAAATCTCTTCTCCAAACCCATTTTAGTTAATGAATTATCTCAATAGATCAAAATTGCTAATATATCCAGCACATTGTTTCCTTTGGGGACCAGCACTGGGAGTTCTGTTTCCCAGTCTAATCTGCTTGTTTTGAGTGGACACTCAGGACATCAGTGCTTTCTTGGGGTCCCTTGGGTGGCTCCCATCAGGTTTTTTCCCCAAGGAAACTTTTCCTGTTAACACAAAAGGTAATTTAAGTTTTTTGTCTGGTACCTTGGGCTGCAAGTTCTTTGCTATCAGAACTATTTGGGGCTTTTTTTTCCAACCATATTTTGAAGATGGAGTCAAAATATATGTAAAGGAATATTATATTCATTTTAGGATTTGACTAATGTTGTGAAGATACAAATCATTTCTTTTACTACCTATAAACTGTTTCAGCCTACTGAAGAAAAAGCTGTGCTAATTTATATCGCTTTGACATTTTATAATTTTCATGATTTTTAGATAAAGGATTTTATATTTAAAACTTTAATAGTCTAGTCTGAGTTCATTTATCTTTAATTTTTGAAACGGGTAGAGTAATTCATAACAGTAATTTTATTCCTGTAATGTAATATTCACTTCAGTTCATTTGTGCATTAAAATTCCTTTAAGACCGTTATTAATGATTTATATAATGAAATGTCATATTAATCACAGAAGTTTTCACATTTTATTATTCTCTTCCATGTTAATACTATCTTTATGATCTCTATTAATGTTTTATATCCTCTAATTTCAATTATAAATCAAGAACATTTTCATGTTTTTGTTGGTATTTGCTTTTCAGGGGTGCCACCTTTAAAATTTTATGACTTTTTCCCCTACATATGCAGTATAAAACATCTTTATTCATATAAAGGTAGTTAATTATGTCTTTGTTTATAGTAAACTTTCATTGACAAACTTATAGTTGTAATATTTCTTTTCAAGCTCAGAGACTAGAACGTCTGCGGAAGGAGAGACAAAATCAAATAAAATGCAAAAACGTTCAGTGGAAAGACAGAAATACTTCTTACTCAGGTAAAAGAAAATATCTTTTGTTTTCCTGCTGTTTCTATTCCTGCCTTTGATGGCTACAACATTTGCAGTTTGTGATTTTCCCCTGGGGTTTCAAGGCATGGAGGAAATGCCAATTCTTTGTTGGTGCCAGGGCTCTCCACGGGGATAAAAAAGCAGAGGAGGGCACAGAGTGTGGGGCAGGCAGCCTGGCCTGGAGCTGTGGGGTGGCTGCTTTGGGTTTTTACACTCTGTGGTGTTTCTGGGTTTGTCACCTGGGGCAGGGCAGAGCTCTGTGTCCCTGTGGGGGGACAGGGCCCTGCACCCCAAATTCTGCAGCAGTGTCCCCTGTGACTGCCCAGCCTCTCCCAGCTGCATTTGGCACACTGGGTGGGATGGGGGATTTTCCTGAGTTTCCTTGTCTGGAGTATTTTTGTAGCTACTTTTTTTAGATAAGGTGCAAATCTTAAGAAATGAAGAGTATTTGTATGATCTACTTAAATGCAAGCATAATAGATGCTGGCTTAGCTTATCTGGCCTTTCCTTGGTAAAACTATTATCACTGATTGCTCAAAAAATACTAAATTCTATTTTTTGTTAATTATATAATTAAGTATTTGTGACTGGATGTTCTACGTAGTTTAGATTGTAATATATGAAATTACAAATCTGTCTCAATTTTGCTATTTTAGAACTCAAACTAGTTTCTATTTCTGTTGTATTTGACACACATTCAAACCTTTGTATGGTCTGTCATGCCTTCTTCTTTCAAAATTTGTGTATATCTTAATGAGGTCCCTCTGTAATCTCCTTTTTTTGCCTAATTCCTCCTATCTCCGTGGCTGTCATTTGCAGAACGTTCTCCAGCACTGTAATATCTTCTTCAGAGGAGTGAACAAAGCTGCTCACACGAGCAGCACAGTCTCACTAATCCTTAATTCAGTGTTCAGCTGTGTTGGATACCCCTGTTAATGCATTCTGAAATGTTTTTGCCTTTCTCCTTCTGTAAGCAGAGCTGTAGGTTTTAAAGGTTAATCTACCATAACCTCCAGCTCTTTGCTCAGTATTTTACAGCGTTTGGGCAGTGATGATGCAAATCTCCCTCCTGTGTCTATGCACTGTGAGCTGGCTCTGGATCCTGCACAGCCTTTGTGGCTCCTGGGGACATCTGGGGACATCCCTGCACACCCACACATCTGGGGACATTCCCAGCACACCCACACATCTGGGGACATCCCTGCACACCCACACATCTGGGGACATCCCTGCACACCCACACACATCTGGGGACATCTGGGGACATTCCCTGCACACCCACACATCTGGGGACATCTGGGGACATCCCTGCACACCCTCACACATCTGGGGACATCTGGGGACATTCCCTGCACACCCACACACATCTGGGGACATCCCTGCACACCCACACATCTGGGGACATTCCCAGCACACCCACACATCTGGGGACATCCCTGCACACCCACACACATCTGGGGACATCCCTGCACACTCACACATCTGGGGACATCCCTGCACACCCACACATCTGGGGACATCTGGGGACGTCCCTGCAGACCCACACACATCTGGGGACATCTGGGGACATCCCTGCAGACACATCTGGGGACATCCCCTTCCCTCCCAGCGTCCCCTGTCCCCAGCAGCCACACTTGTCCCCTCTGAGGAATGTGCTGGCCTTGCAGCCACACGCTCAGTCCCTGCCTGCTGCAGAGCAGATTTAAATAAAAAAAATAAAGAAGTTACACACAAACTCCAGGCATTCGGGATCTGTTGGCAGAGCTGATTCTCCTTCTTTGCTGAGCCACGGAGATCTGAGTGTTTCTCCCTTGCTTGCATGGCCAGCACTGCAGCAGGGAGAAAGAGGAGCCCTTCAGGATATCCCCTGTACCTTTACATCTTGCATTCCTTCATTGCAGAGTATCTAAAATGCAAATTAACAATATATCAAGGAAATCCTTCCAGAGTCTTGCATTCAGCCCGTACAGAATAGCTGTGGATAAAAACTTGCTTTTCCACTTGTTCGAGTAAAATCTTTGTATTGGATTCCAAGGTCCTTTCCAAGAGAATTATCAGTTAAAGGTAATACCCCAGTAATAGCTTTAGATTATTGAAAAAACCAACAAACAGGTACAAGAGCTTGTTGAAAAACCAAAACAACCTAATGGAGTTAAAGTGGCCACATTGAAAGGGATTAAATCAAGCTTTTTTGGTTAATTGCAGCCTCTCACAAGCCCACTGGGGATCTCTCAGTGCCAGTATTTAGCACCTCTGCCAACTGCCTGAATTTTAAGGCAATCTGCTGATGAAAACAAATGGAGCTTTTGACTAGTTATCATTTGACAGGTTTTAATTTTGCACTCTAAGAAATGAACCCACTCCCTGCAGGTCAAATCCCAGGTCATTCCAGCCTGGGAACAGTTCCATTTCCCTGGAGCAGCAAGATGTAAAATCTGTGAGCTGAGAAGGGCTGGGCGAGCTGGGCTTGGTTCTGGGCACTGATTGATGGAGGCTGGGGGCTCTTGGTTCCTGGAGCAGATGTGGGAAACCTTGTCCAGCTCAAGTCACAGCTCCCTGCAGATGAGACCCTTTGGTCTGATGTGCTGAAACACCCCGGGCTCTGTCCTGATTTCATACTGGCCTTCTAATATAAATCCTATTCTTTAGGTTTTTTTAAGTGTGCCTGTAAATTGGAAGTTGAGTTGTTGTTGGAAATTCAGCTGTGCACTTTCTCCACATAAAAAGGCTTTTATGAGCCTTCACAGACCACACAAAGACCTCCTGAGCTTGGATTCCCTTTGTTTTTAAAAAGCTTTTTTGCTTTTATTGTTCGGGCTGTTGATCTGGCGTGGTGGTTTCAGGTTCGACATTTTAATTTGATTTTATCCAATCTACCACGAGCAGTAAAATGTGCAGAGGTGATCCCCTGGGCCGAGGGCTGTGCCAGCTGGGTGGGTGTCACTGCAGTGCTGTGGCACTGTGCCAGGCTCGCTGGGAGCTGGGCTCCTCAGTGGCAGCTGCTCTGCTCCTCGCTGATCCCTGCTCATTCAGGAGAAGGGAGGCAAGCAGAAAGACCAGGATTGTGTCTTTGTCTTCACTGGTATCCTGACTCCAGTGGATCCTACACTGATCACTTCTATTCTCTGTATAGGAAAAACTCACCCTTTTCTCAGCTTAAACAGGAGCATCATTCAAACTTCTTAATGGTTTCATATCTTTGGGCTATGAAAGAGTGGTGGTAGATCCTGCCCTGCTGAAGCATTTGTTGGTTTATTTATTTGATTTTGTGCTTCCTCTTATGCTGTTATCTCTCTGTGCTGAGCAGCAGCCTCTCATACAATGCCTCTCATCTCTTTTCTGATCTGCAGCAGAGGAGCTGAGCTCACTGTTTGAAAAGAAGAATTTTAGGGTGAAGTCGCCATGCTCTGGGAAGCAGTCCATCCTCTCTGTGAGACTGGAGCAGTGTCCCCTGCAGCTCAACAACCCCTTCAATGAGTACTCCAAGTTTGATGGCAAGGTGAGTGCCCTGAGGTCGCTGCTCCTGTGCTTGGGTTTGTGCAGGCTCCAGTTAGACTTTACTGTGGCCATCAGGAATGGGCACTGGTTATGTAGAAACAAACAAAGGTGGTGGTTCCAGGTTCACTAGAACCATTTTTCTCCTGTTTCCATTCCAAAATTTTGGGCTGAGATTTAGGCTTCTCTGCCTTGCTGTTTCCTCCTCCAGCAGGTTGGTGGGGTGCACCTTTATTGTGACACTCCGAGGACATCTGCCTGGAGTTGGTGCTGAGACCCTTTGTATAAATCATTATTTGGCATTTAAAAAAAATCCCAGACTGTTCTGTCTGTCACAGCACTTGCTGAATATTCCATGGTTCGTGTGTTTGTCCTCAGTGCTCTACTGAGAGTGGGAGAAGCCATGGTCTGTTTGGAGGGTGGAAAACTGAAGTATCAGCAGGCAAAAAGAAGAACTAATCAATGCATTTCTGCACAAGGGCTCGTTTGTGTAACAGGGAGGAGTTTGGCTGCAGACCTGGCAGGTCGTGGGGGTCAGGAGATGGATGTGGTGTCACTCAGACTGGGGGATAAATGCCTTCCCTCTACTCCATATTGTCAAATATTCTTCTCTGTCATCAACTCTAGAAACTGAAATAGAAACATTGGTGTGATGGATCATTGTCATATTGTTCCAAAACAAGTATAAATACTCCACAGATCTGTTTTCTTCTGGATTTGTTTGTGGAATCTCCTGTGGGAGGATGGAGTTTGAGCTTCATTACCATCGTGATGGAAGAATTTCATATTCTGTTAGGTGTTCTTGAAGTGGAAAGTCAGATCTGTAATTCCACTGACATTTCCAGGAGTATCTGGAATATTTGTGAAATGGTAACCTTTAGACTATGAAGTTCACGTGCAAAAGCTCCTTTATTGTGATTTTATATTTTTTAACGTGGCAATTAGTGCTATCTCAGGTTTTCACAGTTGCTGGCCTCATTAATGAGTGACAGCAGCCCCCTCGTGCTGACAGCACCAAGAGACTTTTTTTCTAAACTCCAGGTTTGTTGTTCTTGTGCCACAAAATTTCAGTTGGGCAAACATGTAAATGAACTCTCACGTCATGTATAGGGGAACTAAAAATCAAATACTTCTTTATTAAGAAAATTCTATTATAATCCAGTCATGTTCAAGTCTTGTTTCTCAGAAACTTGAGAAACTTCAGCATTTTTCCTTCCCTCTTTGATAATCCAAGCTAATCTTTACTGTATTAATTGTAGTTGTCTGTAATGAACATCCCAATTTTCACCTACTGAAGTCAGATACATTTGGCAGGTGTTTGGTCCACTGGAAGCAAGTTACACTCAGGTCAGTTTGAGAGGTTAAGGAAATACCTCAGTGTCACTGAGTGTGATTTGACACGAATTATCTCAGCTGTGATCTGCAAATCAAAACACCTTCTTTACAATCCCAAATAATTGCATGGGCATTTTGTTAGGTTATAATCTCACTCTATTAATTTTAACACCATTGTTTCTATTACTCTGTTAGTGTATCAATAGTTTGCATGTAAAGTTTATTCTCTATAGCTCTGTATGTATTATCCAGTTTAATGCTTGGCTGACCATCTGAGATACAGAAGAAGCACAGTCCAGTTGTGAGGAGTTATTTTACTTCAGTTCTTGTGCATTTTCCATCAGTAAAAACACCAAAAATCATCGAGCTTTTAAAAAACCATTTTTAGTGATGCATCATATGTCTTGTATTTCTTTTTATTGATAATAGATGAGCAGTATTTCACAGAAATATAATTCTTTCAGGGAATAGTGCATGACTTATTTACATAATTAACAGAGCCGTGTATCTCTGGGGGAAATGGGACATAATTGGGGGGAGGCAGGGGGGGTGAGGAGGGGCTGGGGGCCTAATTAAACATGTCTTAAAAACACCCTACTTAATTATGTATTTACTCAGGGGGTCACGGTGGTTCTGAAACCCTCGAGGCTGCAAGCAGGGCTGTGGTTTGTCCATGTTAGAGTTTGGTGCTGCAGGTCTGAGGCTGCTCAGTGCCACTCACTCCTGGCTGCATGGCAGAGCTCAGGGCTGGTGCTCCTCATCCTGGCTGCTCTCATTCCACCCCTGCCTGAAATAAATCCAATAAATCCAATAAATCCTCCTGGGGCTCCTCCTTCCCTGCTCCCTCCTTGGGTGGATTGTTTGCAGCTGATCAGGTCAGAGCTGTGCCCAGCCAGCCTGGGCAATGCTCACATCGTGCAGGTGTTCCTGCCAGATTTAGTGTTTTTTTTCATAACCACTTCTGTGATTTTATGAAATAGTAAAATTTTAAAGCGCTCTAATTTCTTCCCGTCCTGATCACTTCATTAATTATCAAAACAGTAGAGAATATGGCTTGTGAAATACAGCTACAGTGGAGGCATCCTGAGCAGCTCAGGAATCCACAGAACCTGCCCCACCACTGCCCAGGGCAGATTTGTGCTTTTCTGTGCATTGAAAACTTCAGCTCTTAACTGAAGCCACACATACAATAACTACTCTCAACTCTGTCTTCAAGTTTTTTCCCTAAATAGTTAAACTTCAGCTTTGGAGCTGTTTTCATGTTTTGTGAAGCTTATGGGTTGTATTTCTTGGTTGATAAATCTTGTATACTCTAAGAATTCTGTATTGAAAGAACCTTTAGTTCTTTATCATTCCTTCATTGCAATAGAAAATTATTTGGAGGCTTAAATCGCTGGCCAAGTTGATTTCTTTTGTCTGCATGCAAATAAAATTATGACCCATTTGATAAATAAATTCATATGTATTTCTGTTTACAGGACTTGGAAAATCAAGTTTTGACAGTTTATTGTTCAGGTGTGGTGTTTCAGTGCCCCAGCTGAGCTTCTCAATGTTCAGGCAGGGAAGAGGTGCAGAAGAGATCAAAAATGTGAGGAAGGAATTGTTGGAATAAAGTGGGGTTATGAGGCCAAAAGCCTTTCCTACAGGCAGACCAGATTTTCTCAAGGTGTTTTTATTTCTGCTTTCGTGGAACTGTGAACTTTGATTTCACAGCTGCAGATGGAGTCAGAAGGAAGTTTGGCTTTTCTGATCTTGTGGAGTTCTCTGGTGTTTGCTTGACTACTGGAGATAATTTAACTGAAAGTCGGTCAATGTAATTTTTGGGTGGACAAATGCTAAAAATCTTTTGCACCAAATGGTGCCTCTCTGTAGTGCCACAAGGCTTCTTGTGGCTAATTTTGGTAATGGGTTAAAAATCAACAATTTCTCGTGTAGCAACTGTTTTAAAAATGATGCTGTAGCAAGCATGGGGGAAGGGATAATTCATGAGTGCTAATTGCTTGGCTGTTAATTTTCATAAGTGTTGATAGAAGCAGTTCCTTAAATTAAACTTTGTTTAAAATGTATCAGGGGAAATATTCCACAATGTCGGGCCCGAAGTGAAAATTAATATGAATGCTGTGGCAATTAACACGTACTGGTTAATAGCTTTTAGCAGCATTTTGGGATGATAGTCCTTAAATACATTTTTGCATGCTGCTCTTGTTTCAGTCTTGTTTGACTGTATGTCTGCATAATCACGAACAAATGTTTTCCACAGTCCCCAGTATTAAATAGCTTTGCTTAAAGAAAGTAGATAAAGAACTTAAGAAAGAAGCAGTATTGCTTTAATTAAAATGGAAAATGTGTAAAATAATTAATCCAGGATTAAGATCTCTGCGTGGAAAAAAAAAATGCATTTTTTTATTTCAGTGTTTTGCCCCTAAGCTGAGTGAAATGATCCTGAATTGAATCCAGAATAAGTTTGCATGGGGGTTGTTTGCAAAGCATTTGCTTTTTCTGCCAGTTGTAGTGGTTGGCCTGCACACTCCTCCTGGAGGAGCTGCTGTGCCTGTGTGTCCTGTGTGGTCACTGTGTGTCCTGTGTGGTCACTGTGTGGTCACTGTGTGTGTGTCCTGTGTGGTCACTGTGTGTCCTGTGTGGTCACTGTGTGGTCACTGTGTGTGTGTCCTGTGTGGTCACTGTGTGGTCACTGTGTGGTCACTGTGTGTGTCCTGTGTGGTCACTGTGTGTCCTGTGTGGTCACTGTGTGTGTGTCCTGTGTGGTCACTGTGTGTCCTGTGTGGTCACTGTGTGTGTCCTGTGTGGTCACTGTGTGGTCACTGTGTGTCCTGTGTGGTCACTGTGTGGTCACTGTGTGGTCACTGTGTGTGTGTCCTGTGTGGTCACTGTGTGTGTGTCCT
>NC_142264.1:720000-730000 GCF_052056855.1 Sturnus vulgaris
TTAGTAGTGTCATTATCTTTCCCTTAATTACAGATCAAATCAAATAAAAAACGTATTCACAAGTTGAAGTTCTTAACAGCCAAAGAAATATGGAAATGTTTTATTAGCATGTATTTCTAATGGCTGCTGTTTGCAGAAGAGTTGGATGTGTCCATTTAACAGACATGTTTGTTGGGAGAAATATTCCCAAGGGACAGAAAGTTGGGTTTTTAAATTTCTCATAGGACTGTCTTTTAGACTGTATCTTTACTTCGACCCTAGTAGTTGAAAAATCATTTTAAAGCATTGATGGTAATTATGGAGAAAAGGTTCACTTATGGGTTTCTTTAAGCACCATGAAATCACTAATCAAAGAGTTCTTGTTTTGTAATTAAAAATTAAATGTAAGTGAAGTGGTAATTGGTTTAGTCTTGATTCCAGTATAAAGTCATACTTCATTTTTTTTTTTATTCATCTGATATTTCCCACTCAGAATTTGTAAAGACAATATAATGATCAGGTTTTTTGCATGTAAATTCTTTTGTTTCCCTATCTGAACCAAAGAGGGAGAAAATTCTCACTATCTTCTTAATACTGGTAGAGCTTGCTTGATTTTTACTTGATTTACTAATAAGAGCAGTTTCTCAGGTCTTTGTGGAGATTGAATTTATGAATTTATCATACTGTGGACCTAAATCCTGGGGGGGAAATGTTGAAAACACTTCCTGTCAGAAAGTGTCCTGCATCACAGTTGCTTGAGCAGCCCATCTGGGCATTTTCCCATATTTTAGGGGCAAAAGCTCCCCAGGATTAAAGTCTTTGGTGTTGATTTTAGAGGTGCCCCCGAGTGCCACGTGGCTGCTGAGGTGCTGGAGGGGAGAGCCCTCCTTAAACTGGTTCTGGGTGATGGAGGCACTGCCTGCTGCCCGAGGGAGGGGCAGTGCAGTGGGACACTTATTATTTATTACTTATTATTAATTATTTATCAGTCCTGGGCTCCTTGCAGTGCTGCCCTGGCACTGTGGGGTGGGTGCTCTGTGACACCCCAGTCCAAGAGTGCAAATTTCTTCCCGAGTGCAAGGAAATTTGGCTTTAGGGGGGCAGTTTGGGGACTGATGCTGAGAAAGAAATGGCCTGGTGGAGGAAATCAAATCCCATCTCCATGAGCTGCCTGACTCCCCATCACTTTCTGTCTCTCTGATGGTTTTTAAATTGAGGGGCAAAAAGCTGTTGTGATAGTGTCACTAAACACTGCAGAACAAATTTCCATATAAAACCCTTCCTGGGTAGGAAATTCCAGTTAATAATAATTTGGAGAAAAACCTATAGTAAAACTTGAGCATATTAACTATGAAGAGTTTAATTTTTGAGCTCTGGGGGAAATGATGTATCGAGGTAGGTACAGTAAAACTGATGAGATTGCAGGCAAGTTTTACAGATGATTTTCTCTTTCTTTTAAGAATAATTGAGTCATTTTAATGATAAGCCTTGCTTGGCTTCTTTGAATGGACTGCATGTAATTAGTTGTAGCTTCAACTTTGAAATGTTTTGACAGAAAATGCATCATTTAACCGGTGCATTTTTTCCAGCGCCTGCCTTCAATATTTGTTCATTTTCTACAACGCACAACTTCTCTGCTGCAGGTCAAAGCCCAGCCAGGGCTGCATCCCCTTTGTCAGCTCGCAGGTTTCCTGCAGGATGAGGGAGGATAATTGCACAGAGTATGTTTTGGGAGCAGCTGGAGCCCCGTTCCAGCTGGGTGCAGCACCTGCGGGCCGGCGGCGCTGCCAGCCCGGGCTGGCACCGGTGCCAGGGAATGCACACTGCCTGGCTCGGGCTAATTAGAGGGATGATTTGTGAAACGCTGGCTATTTATTTAATTAATCACCGGCACAAAAGCTATAAAACCCATATTTTAAAAATCCCTGTTAGTTTGCCATGTGGTTAATAGATTGTGGCACATTAAAAAGTGACACGGTGATGTATTAAAAATGTTCCACCTAAGGTTGGCTGATGTCCTCGAGGAACTTGAGCTGTCTGCTTTGTGCAGCAGAAGCAGAGGATTAGAGGCTGATCTGTTCAAGGATTGAATATTTCTGAAAACATTTATCTTTTTTAGAGCATCTGTTCGTTAAAATAGATCGTGGCACGTTCCTTAACGCACAAATAATGTTTATGGTGTAGTTTTAATTATAAGTTTTGGTTGCAGTTTGTTATTACAAAGAATAACTCTATTCCTCAGTATTAAATTGTAATGTTTATTACTGAGTAAAAAATATATAATTCTTCTAAAGAGGCTGTTCCTCACTGGAAGGAATTCGAGGATGGTTTGGGGTAATGAATGCATTTCTGCTGCAGCTGGAACAACTGCACTTGGATCAATCTAATTTTGTGTTTTTCTCCTCACTAGAGCTGTGGAGCTGAGCAGCCCAGGGCTGCAGGGACAGGTGAGCTGGTGCCACACAGCTGGTGGGACATCCCACCCTCTGTGCTGGCTTGGGCACACGGAGCCTGTGTGGGGCAGAATGCCACGGGAGTGTGGCAGGGCCATTTGTCCTAAATCTGACACCTACATGGACACAAACACAGCCTGGGCTGGAACAGGGGTGGGCCTGAGCCTTCTTCCTCCCTCCCTCCATGTAGCATTTGTCAGAAAAAAAATGCAGTATTAAGAATTCGTATTAATAGCACTCCGAGTAAACCAGATTTTAATTCATAGAGAGCTGTATAAACGAATGCCTGTTACTATAATTGATACGTGCTGTTACCAGCATTATGTGTCTTATTCTTTGCTCAGGACTTAGATAATTTTATTAATTGTGGGAGTGAATGCCAAGCAAGAGCAGGCAGCGATTTGGGTGCTTGGTTCTGTGGTTATTTATGTAAATCCTGGGTTTGAGGTGGGAGCAAAGGCGTGCTCAGGTGGAAGCGTGCAAGGAAAACTGTCCAGCTCGGGGTGATGTTTCTCAGCTGTGTGTTGTATAATTAACTGGTACATTAGGAGGGGGCTGGAATAAAACATGAGCATGTTAATGCAGCCTGGAGCTGGGGTTGTAGTGATCATTGCCATGCAGAGGACGCATTGCTCAGAGCTGCTGCTGCCTCTGCAGCCTGTGAAACATCTGGACCTTTAATTGACAAATCGTGTGGAGCTGTACAGAGCAGGCATGCTAAGTGAAGTCAACAATTTAGAATAAAAAATAATAGTGTGTTATTTACCTTGGAGTTAAATATTCATACTTTGTTATGCTTTGGATAACAGGAAATTACTGGGTTAAATTTTTATGAATAGTGACAGTGCGAATAAGATAAATTAAGTATTTAATGATGTTAATGGAGTTTTACATCGTGATCTGCTAACTCTGCAGCACAAGCTGGGGTGATAGAAAGGAGAATCCTCTCCTCAGGAGGGAACAGCTTTGAGGCTTCAGTGAGAAGCTGCAGGGCTGGCAGAGTGCTGGGGGTGCACCCCAGCCTTGCTGGGCTGTCCTGCACATTGCTTTAAGAATAACAGAAGGAATGAAAAACCCCAGTGCTGGTGTAACCACCTGATGAAATAAACCCCATTCCCATTCTGCCATGGTGGGGAATAGTGTGGTGGGTTGGACAAGGGAAAAAAAAAAAGAAAAATGTGGTCCCTTTCATTGCCATAAACATCTGTGCTCTGGTCTGTTAGAAGTTTTTGTGTGTTGGAAACCCTGGGTTATTATATTTCCACTTTTCCCCTTCAAGTATTTTGTGTGTGTCAGTTAAATACAGAAGTGAGTAAGTTATGTTGTGGAGGTGAGTGCTGGATCACAGAGTGTATTCAACACCCTGTCACCCAAACCAAAAAACATTTAACTGGGTTTAAAAGTGAGAAGACATTTTGCATTTGGGAACGGAAAAACATTTGTTTCCATTTTGTGCCATGTTTAGCGTTGTTTGCTGGGAGGTGAGTCAATGACTTGAATTAATTATAATTACTGAAGAGACATATACTGATTGAGCAAATAAAGTAGTAAGCTCATTCGTGCCAAGGCCATCTAATTAAATGCTAACTTTGGGTAAGCTAGATGTGCATGAAAGATTAATTTTAAGAGGTTTTTATGACTCCCACTAAATAATGATTCAGTACAATCTTTGCATTATATCATTAGAACATCTAATCTTAAAGTGATATAACATTTAGTCACAGAACTCCATTGTGCAGGAAGAGGCAGTAAATTGTCAGTGTTGGAAATCAATCACTTCCCTCTTGGAAATGTTTATGGACTTTGTTTGAATTTTGTGTCGTGGTGAAGCAAAGCAGGGGTGAGAAGGACAGGGTGTTCCTGTTCTGCAGGTGCCTCAGCACCTTTTAGGGGTCAGTTATGCTGGGATGGATCCCCTGTCCCCAGTGCCAGGTGAAGTACCAGTGGCCACACTGTGACCTATTGAAGGGTCACATCATCTGGTATTGGAGGGAGGGCTGCCTTCCCTCATGGACCTTGATTAAAATTTGATTTTACATCTTACATTGGAAGAACTGATTGATTTTAATTTATTTTTTTAATTTGACATACTGTAGGAGAGCACCAGAGAGCCTTAAAAGAATCCATCAATAAAAATACTAGGAAAATTTTCTATGATTTATTGTACATTTTCAGTGTATCCAGTTACTCCTCACTTTCTTAAAGGATTGGTGGGATATAACATTTCTAACAATAAAAACTTAATGGAATCAGATTTGTGATTTCCTAGAAAATTAACGAGATATTTTGTCAATTTTATTCCAGACTTCATTTGTCAGAATATACAGTGTCCAGTGACAAGCTAAAAGAATTTTTTGACAAATTAACTGTGCCACAGGTGACAGATCAGGAAAATGTTAATTTAACAGCCCCTTTATGCTTCCCAGATTTATTGGAGGCTATTAAGGAAACTCCAAATGGTAAGGCCCCTGGCCCTGAATAGATTTTCCATTGAATTTTATACAGGATCTATTAATAAAGTTTGATGCTGCCTCTTTGAATATCGGTAATTGTCCTTTATCTGCTGGGTTTCCTCAGCATTTCCACTTGGAATTCAGTTTCTAGTTGGGAGCAGGGTGTAATTATGGTTCCAGGGATGCCTGTGGTCTGGCTCGGGGTGGTTCCTCCTGGAGGGGACGCTCAGGTGTGCTCAGAGCCCTGGCACAGGTCGGTCCCTGTGTCCTGTGCCCAGCCCCTGGGCTCTGAGCACGTCACTAATTGAGCTCTCAGGGACAATTACAAACCTGCAGTTGGGGCTCAGGGTATGGATTGGCTCTGCCCACAGACAGGGACCTGATGCCTTGGATTTATAATGTGGTTCTGAACAAATGCCACCAATTTGCAATGGACACAGTGGAGGTTTCCTGCCCCAGACCCCCCTGATCTGGCTCAGCCCTGACCCCCGGCTCTGTACAAACATTTCCTGCCCGGTGTGACAATGGATTTCTCATTACTGCTAGAAAATCTAACTGCCTTCAGGTTTCAGCCTCTCCAATACCTCATGGCCATCAGCTTTACAGACTTTTAATTAATAAAACTATTTCTCTGACTTTTTAAAGAACTTGAGAGCAGTGCTTTGAGCTGTTTCCCAGTCCTGCTGTTGTTGGGATTGCTCCCCTTGCTCACAGAGCAGTTGGAATCCTCACAGGTGTGAGTTTTACCTGCTTTAAGTCACCTGTCATTTTGGTGTTCACATCGAGGGCTTGTGAGTAGAACAGGATGGCTGTAGTGGAGAGAGTTTGGGCAAGAAAGTAAAAATAGGCTGGAGGAGGTAGAGGAGATTTAGAGATGGGGAAGAACTGAGAAAGGTTTATTAAAAACCAGCAAACACCAAGTCAGTGACAGCGTGGGGCAAGGCAGAGCTGGGCTATGGGAGGGGTGTGACTGTCAGGTGTGTGATGGCTGGAGCCCAGGGTCCCTGGAGGGGGTGATTTTATCAATTTTTGGGTTATGATTTTATAAATTCCTGGGTTTGGGTTATGCATCCATGCAGTGCCTGCTGGATAATCTGCTCTCTTTGGTTGTTATCCCAGCTCCCAGCTCTGGCTGTGTCAGTTGTAACCTTGGCATGGACTCCCACATCTCAGTGTCCATTTTTCTTGCATTTTCCCCTATCAGGACCAGCATTACTTCTGATTCTGCCTTCCTTGGATTTATACATGTCACTGACTTAGCATGCCAAGGAGCCACATCAATTTCCTGCTAATTGCTGTTTTCTCCTTCTCCTGCCAAGGCAGCCCCAGCTCTGGGGTGTCTGGCCAGGACCACAACACCCCCAACACTCTGGGGCTCACATGGCCCTGGGTGTCTGCCCAGGTGATTTGGTACCTGGTTCCTGTTTATTTCCCTTTAAAAATAAGTTGTGGCAATAGAAAAGCAAGAGAGATGCAGAGAAAGAAGCCCCCCCTTGTGTATTTTACCAGCTGTAGCTCTGTTGTGTTGGTGTTTTGGTGAGGTTATGGGTGGTGTCTCAGGGGGTCCTGGGCTCAGCCAAAGCTTGTTCAGGTTGATCCAAACAAGTGAAGGAATGTCTCATGTTCTGTTGCAAACCTAACCCTTCCTTTAAATGAGTAAAACTGGTTTCTTCTTACCCTAAAAATATAGGAAGAGGAGGTATCTGTTCTATAAAAATGCTTTCTTAAAAAAACAAATTTATTGTGTTGGGATGGATTTTAATAATACTTTTAGCTATGCCAGTACGAATAACTTTAATCTTCAAATTCCTATTACTTCTCTAATTTATAATCACAATGAAGGATCAAATGGTTTTTAACAATATATTGAAATTAGCACATGGCATTTAACTCCCTGTTTTATGCTCTCATTATAGATTTATAGCATTGAATCCTTTTATTCTGTTACTTAGAATTCCAAGTGATTAATTCAAGAAACCCTTTCTCTTCTCAAGGCCCTTGTAGCATGGAGAGAGATGGAGATAACAGAGTTACTTTGAGTGCTTTGGAAGAGGGGATGAGGATGTGCAGTCTTTTGTTTGTTTAACAGATTTCTGGGTGAAAGCTGCAGTCCTACCTGCAGTGGATCAAACATTCTTTTCTTGTAATGCAAACTTTATAGATCTTGTGTTGCAGTGTGTTTTATGGTTTATTTAATTGTCAATCTCCAGGGCACCAAATGGATTCTTTTCATCCAGTGAGTTCCAATAATCCCCAATATGAGTGAATTCTTCTTGGTGTCTTCAGACAGAGCTCTTCAGTGGCTCAGCTGAGTGTGTGGTTTTATTCTCCTGGCAAGCCAAGCCTGGCTCAGTGGTGTCTGTGCTCCCTCTGGGGGCCTGGGGGCTCCTCAGGGACTGGGGAAAATCTGCAAAAGAGAGCAGAAATGCAGGAACAAGGGTGGTGCACTTCAGAAGTCTTAGGCTGGTTTGCTGGGTCCCTCTTCCTCCCCATCCCACACATGGTTCGGGGTTTTTTTTTTTGATTCTGCAGGAGCATGGGATCCTGCAGCAAAGTTCAGGCTCTTTGTGGAAATCTGTGAAATCATGTCCAGATATTTCATGTTCTTTTTACAGCTAAACAGCAGGGAAATAACTGGAATTTACATGTTCAATCTTCTTCCAATTTTAAGCCATAGCAGCAGATTTTAGTTTTCCTGCTGAGCAGAACTCTGATTCTGGTATAAACCCCGTCACGCTTTTTTTTTTTTTTTTTTTTTTTTCTTTTTTTTTTTTTTTTTTTTTTTTTTTTTTTTTTTTTTTTTTTTTTAAACACATTCTGATGAAACGTGTTTCCTCAACAGGGCCATGTTGGTACAACAGCAACCAAAAAAATTGATGTCTACCTCCCCCTGCACACGAGCCAGGACAAGCTGCAGCCCATGACCGTGGTGACCATCGCCAACGCCAAGGTGCACGACCTGATCGGGCTCATCTGCTGGCAATATACAAGTGAGGGACGGGAACCCAAGCTGAAGTAATGCTCTTTCTTTACTACCTTTGACCTCTCCATTTCTCCTCTGCAGCCTTTTTGCATAGTGGAAGGGATTTCTGGGTCAGTGTTTGGATATGTGTAAATCCTGGTGCCTTCACGTTTAGCTGCGTTTCCCTCGGAGCAGCACACCTGCACCTCTGGCCATTTCTCTCTCCATCAACTGCTGTGTGCTGGGAAATGATCAACAGGAAGGCTTGGGTCTGCAAATGAATCCTCATTTCAAAACTGTGTAAAAATAATGCAAACTTTACCTCTTTTGGTGTCACAGAGGCATTTGTTGTTTCATGTCCCATCTGGTTTTTGGTAGTGTTCTTAATGGCTGAGATCACAAGATGTGAGATGAAGTCCAGGGCTCCTCTGAGTCCCTGTGCTGTGCTGGAGCACTGATGGTGTTTAGTAAGAGCTGTTCCTTTTTCCTGGCAGGTGACATGAGATGCATCAAAAGGTTCTTCAGAGCAGCTCACCTGAGCAGCTTCTGTTTTTGAACAGTTGTGTAAAATACTTCTGGTTTTGCTGGGCCACAGAACATAAAGTAAACACTTAAAGTGGTTTATTACAGAATTGTCAGCAGCAGTTACTGGCAGGGATGTCCCTGGTGCAAAGGAGGTTGATAGTTTTGTTTGGGTTTTTTTCTATATGAGCCAAATGTCACTTTTTTATTGTTCCTGGAATATTGAATGAGGTGGGGATTTTTTGATCCAAAATTTTGCAGCTCACTCTTTTCAGCATTTTCCAGGAGCCCTGGAGGGCTCAGCAGTCTCAGCTGCTGCTGTAGCACAGTTGTGGGGCAATGGGAGTGAGCTCACCTGGGCTCCCATGATTTCTGTTCCATGGACAGAAAACAGCCCCTCTTGAGAAGAGTTCCCTGGATGTTCTTTCCTTGGATATTTGTTTTCCCTTAGCTCTTCCCAACAGACATGTGAGACGTTCCTGAGGTTAAACACTTGGGTTTGATTTGTCCTTTTTTTTTTTTTTTTTGTCGTGGAGAAGAAATATAAAATTATTTGCAGATGGTGCCATTTCATTTGCTGTTATTAATTTCTGTTCATTATATCACAAGTTCAGAGAAGTGTCCTTGGTGCATGATTAGGTTATTTTTAATGAGTAAGACACCACTGATGTCAGTCTTTGGGCACACACATTTCAGGAGCACAGCAGCCCTCCAATGGAACAGCACCCATGAGTGGAGTGTTCCATGAACCATCACTGCCCACAGCAAAAGGCAGCAGTGGAAGAAATGAATTTCACTGTCTGCCTTGAAGGATTAGATGTTATGATGTGTCAAAAAGTGCTCATGAGCAAGGAGGCTGTCCAGTGTAATCAAATCTCAGGGCAGAAAGAATGAAATAAATAATGGAGGCGTGAGTTCCCAGGAGCACACAGCAGCAGCTGAGAGTCTGGGGACAAAGGCTCACACTGAGGAGCAGAGCCTCGAGTTTCCAAGAAGTTTGTTTTCTTGTAGGTTCTTAATTATATCTCATTTTTTTTAGCATTGCTGACTGCCAGTCCTGGAGCAAGGATTGATTAATTGTAAACTTAATTCTCATATTTCCAAGTAAGGAAGGAGCTTGTGTAGGGCACCCATTCTACACTGGCCTTTTGTTCCTGATTCACTCAGGTGAGAGTGTAAAAAGACAAAATGGGGATCTTTGTGACACTGCACTAAAATACATCTATAGAATGCCTCAGATGGGTATACAAGGCATGCAGAGTGACAACTATACCTGCTAGTGACACTGGGAGAATAATGAGGAGGTTTTAGACTTTATAATTAGGAGAAACAACCCCTTCTGTCTTTAGGAAAAGAATATATTACTGCCTAATTCATTTTCCTAAAAGATAGGTGTAAGAGTCTGAAGTGAATGAGTACTAGTTGACAGCTTTGAGAACATTCTGTATTCAATTAGGCTGCCTTTTTTATTATAATTATATTGTATTTGTCTCTATTCAGTCTCTTGGTTCCAGGAGCCACTGGCAGTGGTAGCAGCCCTGTCCCTGGCCTCTTACACATGAACTTGGGTTGTAACCAGCAGACCATTTGCTTGCCAGCCCCTGACAGATGTGCTGGAACGATTCCACCTG